>NC_035449.2:190745663-191047786 GCF_002127325.2 Helianthus annuus | reverse complement strand
ATTATAGCTATTAGTATGTTAATCTATGTTTGTAATGAAATTTGGAAGTGTTTTCTATGATTATCTTTGATGATTAGTTTGCAACCTTGTTATTGATATTGATTTCTTGATTATAAGTAATTGTGTTGGATGATTGGTGCTTGGTTAGGTAAGATAGTTGAAAAATGAAGCTTATTTAATCATGTATTAGTAAACTTTTAATTTGGTTAACTAGCTTAACTTGGTTAAAATGTGGGCACCATGATACTCTAACGGGTTAGTGGTTTAATAAAATGTAATTGTTGTTAATCAAGAAAGCTTGCCTTCACGGAAGGACTCTAACGGGTTAGATGGTGTTGTTACGAATTCTTGCCATGATTTGTTAGCTTAGTTAGTAGTTTCGGCCAAAATTGCTATCTTGGTGAATTAATGTGCAAGATTTGTAAAATGAACTCGGTTGTGATTTAATCTAGTTTATGCTTGTCTCGGTGGTTGCATTGTGTTTATCGGTGTTGCTTTCCTTGATTAAGTGAGGTTAGAAAACTCCTAACGGATGACTAACTTATTTTTAGGAGATTTTTGTAGACATTAATCAATCGCACGTTAAAGAACAATTTTAGGTGGTTAAAGTGTGTTTATCGTTTTAACTTTCCGAATGATTGTCATGTTAGGATTCCCGAAAGGGATACTAATTGTCTTAAATTGGAAAATTGACCGAATGCTTCTAGTGCCAAAACTGACTTAGTTGACATGCTGTAGTTGTGTATTAAGCAAGGCTATTTATATATATTTTACTATGTTTTATAAGTATTTATTTATGCTTAATTTAGATTAATTAAAACCAAGACAATTTATGTTTTTACCGGTAATTTAAGTGACAAAGGTCTAGTACTATTTCTCCGCCCATTCCTGTGGATCGATACTTGGTTCTTACCGATACTTTACTACATATATGACGGGGTACACTTGCCCTTTCGTGTGTGTTTTGATGTAAAAGTAATAATCACTTTTATAAATTTAAAACCAATTCGTGTGTAATTTCATTGTAAAAATATGTGTAGTCACGCACGTACCAAGAGGGATTGAGTGAGCCTTTTATTTTAGATCTAGGGTTTTTTTAAGAGAGAGAAACATGAGAGAGATGTGATGATTGATGAAGAGAGAATGTGTTCTTGATTTTGATATTTTTCCTTTTTATGTCTTCTATTAAATTACTTTTCTCAAATTCTCATACTACAACATTCAAGCTTGATAATTTTTTCTATATACGTTTTAGTCTTAGTAACCAACATGTCGCAACTTCATACACCTTTTCTTTTAATCGTATCTCCCAGTCGCAATGCGTGGGGACCGTGAAAAATGAGATCGACACCGACTAAAAAACATCGATTCCATTACATAATTGTCTTTTATCCTCTTTACACCGCAACGTTAATTTTATAAATTTCTTTTTGTACTCACCCATTTTAGTGTCACCGCCTCAACCGTTAAGTTTAATGTATGTTTCTCAGCATGAAGCGCGATGCTACATTTGACATTACTCTTTTACCTCTCAACTTTTTCAAAGTTCATATTTACCCCCCCCCCCAAAGACCACTACTTCATTTTACTTACTCCTAAACTTTCAGAAATGGTAATTTTGCTCCCTAGGCTACTACTTCATTTTACAAATTGACCTCTACGTGTCGGAATAAATTCAAGTTTTGGACGTAAACGGTATAATTCACGTCTCAACAAAAGTTTTTTCCTGGAAATGAGTCAGGACTTATATAATACGTTTTTATGCTTATTTTGTGTACCTTTTCAGTTGTTCTACGTTTCAACGTACAAGTTATCGTACGTTTTGACGTCGCTAAATCTTGACGCAAATGTAAGGGTGGTGTAGTGGTTAGGTGGAAACCCACTAAACGAACCAACCCGATTTCAATTCCGTTTCTTTTATACGGTATAAATGGATTTACTTTACTTTTTAATCCAACTGTAATGCTAATATAGGTTACATTAAGTTGTATCGGATACGTCATAACACACGTTTTCATATAATTGACGCATTACATAACGCTTGGGCTAATCCATTCGATGGGTGCGATATACACGCACCGCAATGCGCACGGGCCTTTTTACTATTCTACTATAACTTAAAAGACAAAGTCGGTGGAAACCCTACCGGCTTTGCCTCCTCCTCCCCCATACTTTTATGATTTTGCAATTTTAGCCCCTTGATTTTGAAACCTTCTAATTTTCATAAAATTGCAAATTTAGTCCCTAAACTACTACTCCATTTTATAAATACTTTGCTTTTGACACCCCAATTTTGTCGTAGTTTACTTTTCAGCCCCAACTTTGCTATAGTTTACTTCTTATCCCAAAACTTTATCAAATTTTATCTTTACCCTTTCTTGGCCCTTAAGTTTAGGAAATGCAATTTTTAACCACTTAACTTTTTATGAACTTTGTATATGTCACTTTGACCCCCTCGAGAGTTTTTGTCTTGACGATATAAATTCGAGTTAGTCGGGTCGCGTATAACACGTTATGATTGTACGATATAAATTCGATTTATGTTACGTTTTGATCCAATCGCAATGCAACTATAGGATACATTGAGTTCAATCAGATACGTCAAAACGTGCGTTTTCATATGATTAACACATCACATAGCGCTTGGACTATTCCGTTCGATATTTGCGAAGTACCCGCGCCGCAAAGCGCGCGGGTCTTATTACTAGTATATATCAAACTAGGTTAGTTCCCCGTGTGTTACACGGGTTGAACAATCTAAACTATATAATAAATATTTCTTGTAAATGCAAACCAAAGATGGAGACGTTTATATACCTAATTGATATAAATGAGTTAATATATTCGAGTGTGTTCCCTTTTCGTCAAACGAAATTTAAAATTTATGGTTAGATAATTTATTAAAGAGTAAATTGCCATTTTAGTCCCTAAGTTTTTGTCCAAATTGTCATTTTAGTCCAAATACTTTTTTTTTCTACTCTGGGTCCCTGACTTTTCCTTTTATTTGCCATTTTGATCACATTGTCTAACTTAGTATAAAAACCAGGTTATAATTAGGGGTATTTTTGGCATTAAATTATTATGAGTTTTATAAATTATGTTGTAAACTACCCCTGGTTATCACTACACAATAGTTATGCAAAAAATACCTCTGGTTATAACCAGATTTTTAGACTGAGTTAGTCAATGTGATCGAAATGGCAAGAAAATGGAAAAGTCAGGGATCCAGAGGAGAAAAAAAAACTATTTTGACTAAAATGGCAATTTGGACCAAACCTCAGGGACTAAAATGGCAATTTACTCTTTATTAAAAAATATGTTTCGTTAATAAAAAATTATGAATTTTTGTCTAGAAGAGATTAAATTAAAATTAAACTAAATAATAATTATCTATAAGAGATTAAACTAAATAATATTTAATATGAGAGTTATCTATAATTAATTAAAAGAGATTAATTAAACTAAATAATAATTATCCATAAGATATGGCCTAATATGATGACATTAAAAGAGATTAATTAAACTAAATAATAATTATCTATAAGATATGGCCTAATATGATGACAAATGTCCAAAATTGGTTTCTTTTATTATATAGTATAGATAATAGAAAATATGCTTTGGTAAAAAGTTCACGGACCTTTTAGACATTTATAGTTCAGTCTTTATGTAAAATCTGAGTGGTGACAGGTTATGTTTAAAACCAAAATTGGATAAATTCAATTCGGTTATTATTTTATTAACTTTTATATTCCATCGTTACTTCTAAAACCAAGACATATAGTCGTATATAACCCGATTACCACTTTTTGACCAGCTAAATAGCAAAATGACAAATATAACATAATAAATAATAGAGTTAATTACACAAATGGGTCCTGTGGTTTATACTTAATTTCGCCTTTGGGTACTAACTTTATTTTTTAACAGATTTAGGTTCTATGGTTTCAATTTTGTAACACCTTTGGGTACTAACACCAAAATTAGTTAATTAATGACTAAAATACCCTTGCATTTTTTTAAGTTTATCAATGTAACACATTTGGGTACTAACATCTAATTTTATTTAAGTTTAAATCAATTTTACAAAATCTATTTATTTTTTTTATTTTCATCTTTTTATTATATCTCTTAATTAACATAAAGTCTATTTATTTTTTTTATTTTTATATTTTTATTAAATTTCTTATTTAACATACAATCTAGTTGCTACACTAGTATTTTTTTTAAATAGATTTTTTAAATAAAATCTACTAGCTTTATAGTTTTATGTAAATTAAATTTCTTACTAGTTTTAAATAATGTAAACCTTACTCGTTTTCAATTTTTGATATATATGATTGATAATAATAATAATAATAAATAGCTTTCATGTAAAAAAAAATTAAGCCATTTTTAACTTGTTTTTTTTTTTGTTTATATTTTACTATTTTAGAAAGATATTTAATTTATATAAAATCTACTAGTTGCACCAGTAAAATCTACTAGCTATATAGTTTTATGTAAATTAAATATCTTTTTTACAAAAAAAAAACGAGTTAAAAAAAAGGCTTAAATTTTTTTAGTTTTATCTAAAATACCTAGCTATATAGTTTTAGTAAATTAAATATCTTTCTAAAATAGTAAAATGTAAATGAAAAAAAAACGCGTTAAAAAGGCTTAAATTTTTTTACATGAAAGATATTTATTATTATCAATCATTTCAATCCAAAATTGAAAACGAGTAAGGTTTACATTATTTAAAACGAGTAAGAAATTTAATTTAAATAAAACTATATAGCTAGTAGATTTTATTTAAAAAATCTATTTAAAAAAATACTGGTGTAACAAATAGATTTTATGTTAAATAAGAAATTTAATAAAAATATGAAAATAAAAAAAATAAATGGAGTTTATGTTAGTTAAGAGATATAATAAAAAGATGAAAATAAAAAAGAATAAATAGATTTTGTAAAATTGATTTAAACTTAAATAAAATTAGGTGTTGTACCCAAATGTGTTACATTGATAAACTTAAAAAAAATGCAAGGGTATTTTAGTCATTAATTAACTAATTTTGGTGTTAGTACCCAAAGGTGTTACAAAATTGAAACCATAGAACCTAAAACTGTTAAAAAATAAAGTTAGTACCCAAAGGCGAAATTAAGTATAAACCACAGGACCCATTTGTGTAATTAACTCTAAATAATAAATAATAAATTTTTTTTTGAAAAGAGGCGATTTTATAAATAAGCATAAAAACTAGACCATAGCAAGGTGCTAAGGCATAGATAGTAGTACAAACATCAAAATGAAAAATAGTAACAACCGAAAACTTAAACAATGATCTTCATTTGGAACTTTTGAACCCGCACCATTCCTTCCAATCTAGATCCTTTTTTCCGGCTCTTGCTTTGACCCAAAGAAATGAAAGTGCCTTAATGTCGCCAACCGCCCTTGAAACATGTGTCGTTCTTCCGTTGAAAATCACATTATTTCTTATTGCAGAATATTTCGGTTTCCCAATGCGACAAATATACCTATAGGGTTTACATTTCAAGGTTTGAGCACATTAATACAAAAGGCTAATTTTCTAACGGCAATTTTGTATCAGTAGCGCGGATCTCTGAAGTATTATCGTGCTATTAGCGGAATTACCTGATCATATCCATCTCCACTAGACAATAATGTCGATACACCAATTCAGAAGGAAATCCAATAAATTTGGATAAAAAACCCTTGTAAGAATTCGTTTTCCGATTGAATCTGATTGTTCCTGTATGCTCCATAGGAATCCATCGCTATTCATTTCCCCCACCAAGATGCCACTAGCATATAATGTCATGTGCAATACAAAAGGCTAATAATAACTTTTTTAAAAGTTCCTTTTTATCCAAACATTGTAATTTTCAATACAACCGATTAGAGTTTTTTTTTTTAAAAAAAAATCACATACAAAACTGCTTTAACGCTGATGTATAAGACGGTTATGTAACTTTAATGTGTGCATATCAATCACTATATGCATCGTTTATTAGAAATTAGGCTTAAAAGATAGCTACAACACACCAACAATTAATCAACTCCTCTCATTATTCAAAAACAAGTTGATTACAATAAACCCAATACTCCTATTTATAACAACCCAAAACTTAATCACTAAACTCCTATTTCTAATAACTCAAATCTTAATCACTAAAATACATAATTCCATCTTTGAAAATTAAATCAACCCTTACCAGATATTAAGAACAATACCAAACAAAAACAATAATAAAAAGTATATATAACCTGACCCTGATTTTGACCGACCCAAACAATAACCCGTGACCGATATGTGACCCAATCAAGCCTAACATCGTGCCCATACAATATGCGATTCCCAAAATTCTCTATTTAAAAGTAGTTATACATTAAGCACAACCTTATTGATTATGTGTTTTTAAGTTTTTTTTTTCAATTAGGAGTCCCTTGAGGTAAAGCGATGTTGCAAAGCGAAAGACGAACTGGGTAGCTAGGTACCAGGTCATAGCTCCGAAAGCCGCGGGTGGATTAGGATTGGGTTTGCTAAAACACACGAACTTAGCTTTTTTATCCAAATGGTGATTGAGGGAAAATAAAAGAAAAAACTTATAGTATCGAGTTATATTTACTATTCACTATAACAAGAGGAATTGGTATTCCATTCCATTTAGAATAACTAAACTAGGAACCTCGAATACGATTGCAAAAACTTATTTGATTTTGATGTGCAATACGAAAGGTTGTCTAGTTGGATAAAAGGTTTGATGGGGTGATGCCGTGATGGTACGGTACATGATCTTTAATTAAACGTTTCGATCGTCTCCTAGAAAATAAATATTTGATTCGCCACTAGGTATGGCAATGGGAATGCCATAAAATGCTACAATGTTGTGTTACATATGTCCACTTGTTGTAGCTAGCTAGACACTATTTATAGCATGTTTGCTCACTCCATTCTTTAGCTCTTTGCCCTACACAAAAAGAATATCTGTCTCTAAAAGAAATGATCAAAATAGACATGATCATCACTTTTACCAAAATAAAACTATTTTTTTATTTATTCAAATATCTACTTTAGAGTTAATTGCCCGGATGGTCCCTGTGATTTTACGTTTTTTTTCACGTTTAGTCCATAACTTTTGGAAATAGCAGGTATGCTCCCTATGGTTTGTCATTTTGTTACTCGGATAGTCTCCTGACATTTACTCAGGGGACTATCCGAGTAACAAAATGCAAACCATAGGGAGTATACATGCTATTTCCAAACTAACTGACATCTACTCAAGGGAGTGTCCGAGTAACAAAATAACAAACCGTAGGGAGCATATATGCTATTTTCAAAAGGTGGGGACTAAACGTGAAAAAATGTGAAACCATAGGGACCATCCGAACGATTAACTCATCTACTTTATGAACCAATTAAATACCAAAATAAAACTATTTTTTTATCATTCAAATATCTACTTTATGAACCAATTAAAGTAAACCGTATACCAAATAACAAATAGTTTGTCTACTTATCTCGTCATTTCAAACATGACACATGACCAAAAAAAATCACATTAAAAGCATTTTTCAAATGACTACTACTAACTCTACATCATTGTTCACCACGAGACTCAAATTCTTTATTTCTCAAGAAGATGTGCCATTATAAACACCTGGATAGACAAAATTTATGACAAACAAAATTTGCTCAATGTTCATATTGGTATTTGGTATAAAAATTGATAAAAACTTAAAAATGTATATTTTAATAATTTCCTCAAGTTAATACATACTTTAGAATAATATATTAATTTACTATATTTAAATTCATTTAAAAACGTATAACATAACTGAACCGATAACATTGATAAATTAAAATTTTATAATCAACCTTAGACCATGGGGTATGGGGCGGGGGTTTGGGTGTGGGTTGGGGGAAAACGCCCAAGCCATCACCCCAGGTGGGCTTGGGTTGGGGCGTGGCCCTTGGGGCTTGGGTTTCAAGCCGGGCGTGGGGCGGTCTTGACATCCTAGCTGGCTTGCTTCCATTCGCTGACCCTGCCATGTCATAGCGGGACATATGAAAAGTTTGAATTTTAAATTCAAACCGTTTGGCTTGGCCAAGCGGTCACCCCAACCCCAACATCCCCTATAAATAACCCCAAACCCCACCGTGTGGTCCATCCCAAACCTCACCGTGTGGTCCATCCCAAACATCCCACGAACCCGCTACCCCAACCCCAACATCCCACGAACCCGCTATGGCATCCTGGACAAACGAAGAAGAACTTGCTCTCGTCACAAGCGTCGTTGACGCTATCAAGGGGCGGCCACCGGGCCAAACAAAATATTGGCCGGAAGCTTTCGCAACCTACCGACATAACGTCGGTAACGACCGCCACAACATGAACGCGTGCCAACATAAATGGCGCGAGCTACGGCCCAAGCTCGAGCGTTTCAAGGCTTACTACGAAGTCGTTCCGGGTGGCGAGTTAAGCCACGAGGAGCGGGTGGCGGTGGCGAACATAGAGTTTCGAGGCAAGGAGCGAAAAACGTTCGACAAGATCGACCTTTTTGAAATTTATTTAACGCTCTAGGTTTGTTATTTTGTAATTTTTAGGATTATGTAATTTTTAGGATTATGTAATTTTTAAAATTTTAATGAAGTTGTAGGTTTTTTTTTATAAATGTTGTGTGATTTTTATAAATTTTTTTTGTAATTTTTTTTTTTGAATATTCTGCCACGCGGTGCACCCAACCCAAGCCCAACCCACGCCCCGCCATATCCCGCGGACACGTAACCAGGCAGTGGAGGGGGGGGGGTTCCCATTCCACGTGCCAACAAATGCCCCAACCCAAGCCTCACCATATCGCAAGGTGTTACATAACTGAACTGATGACATTGATAAATTAAAATTTTATAATCAACCTTACACTTTTACAAATGACATTTTAAGTTCTAAAGTATTAATGTCACACCCCCAAAATACCACCTAGGGAATACCCCTACTAGGCGTGTGACGTACCAACAACGAGCCACTAATCATGTTGAACCCATACAAGTTTTCAACTAAAAAGCTTTCATTCATTTCAAACAAGTGTTACAAAATCATAATGTATAACTCGTTATGTTCAGCGGAAGCATAATACATAGTTTAACCAAACTCAAGTGTATGAAATCAGCTAGTCTATTTTCAAGTTTCCATGTATCTCGACCCATGACCACTCCAGCATCCCAGACAGCAAGTTCCAATCCAAGACATCTAACGACCTACAAGCATGCAAACAAGTGTGTCAGACGACGCTGGTGAGTTCAAAGTTTTGTTAAAGCGTTTAGTTACCATATATGTGTATGAAACAGTTCAACAGTTCAATAATTTGATTTGATGTTGTTATTACTCGATTACCGTATGTGGCGACTAGATGTGAATGCCCAACCCCAATGCCTCCATTTAGGCATTGGTCATGAGGTCAAGGTATCAAACAACCTTGAATAGATGTAAGGGGTCTTATATGTACACGATGAGAATGCCCAACCCCAATGCCTCTAACTAGGCATTGGTCATGAAGTCCAGGTAATTAGTTCACGCCCGTCCTTTCGGCCCGGTGTGAGGGTGCCAAACCTAATAGCGCTATCAACTAAATACCTCGTTGCTTCTTCAGCAACACGGTAGATGTATGGGGTCTTACATGATTTATACTGTGTTCAATAACCAACATCCCAAATAAACAGTTTACCCAGTGTTCCTTTTAGAAACGTTTACCAGATGTCCCAAACCACCGGGACGCATGCTTAGAAAAGTGCAGTGAACTCACCTTCGATTGCTCGGTATATTATGCTATGTTATCCGTCCAAGTTAGTCAGCCAGATCCTAATGGGTTTATCACTAACAATCAGTTTCGGAAACATATTGACCACACATTCTTCGTTCACATTACACAAATAGTGTACAAGTAAAACACATAATCATACACGTATTCCGACCATCCATACACTAGTAAGCATGTTTCATGTTTCACATAACCATAATTCAACCGCACAATCTAGTGTGCATCCCATTAACGTATCAACACATAGCAGACAAGGTCCAAACGAAACATGTAGCCTAGTTGATGCACCATACCCGTCCCGGCCCACCGACATATAAACGTGTGTGCCAACACTTGCTATATAGGTCCATGCATATTAAGGCTTCGGCCCATATAACCAACACTTATATTACACATAGTCTGTTTTACCAAAATTGGTGCGGCCCATAAATACTGAACCCATTTAATTAGTTACAACACGTAGTCCACTTGACAAAGCCCAATTTAATCGGCCCGATGAAAACAGTGGTGTAGACTTGGCTGGTGACCCGAGGTCACGCAGCCCAGTCGCATACGAGATGGGCTAAACAGCCCTTCAACCCAACCTTTAAATATTTCATCTTAATAAGTTATAACAGTTTGCATATTCTAAGCAAGTTTCCTAGTTCCTCATGACTCGTTAATATCACCCTTAAACATAATCACATTATACACTTGAAACTGTTATTCCTTTTGGTTTATTAATTCCTTGTTTCAACAACCCTTATGATGCCTATAGATTTATGTAAAGGCTTTGACCTTCACCTCGTCATCTTAAAAGTTTATATTAACATATGATGATCACCCAAAACACATGTTCAAGAAGCTTATTAATTAACATTTACATATCATAAAGTTCTAAAATTTAACATAGTGTTGCATATAACCCTTATCACAATTCCATACCGTGTACATTAAACCCTCCCAGAAATCGTTCTATAATTTTTTTTTTGCAATAACAACCATTCCAAACCAAGCACGTGATCAACTCTAAGACTTCAAGACATGAACCTGCAACCTACTGTGTGTGATTACAAAAGTCAAGATCTATAGGGACACTAAGCATAACAATTCCTAATAGTGACAAATGACGTGGCCGTATTCAATCAGTTTCCCCCATGCAACATTAATTATCAATTTTATATACTTAACTATCCAAAGTAGGCACATAATCCTCCTAGGTTATCCTTCCTAAATGTTTTAATCATACAGGAACATAACATCAACATACACATAATATTCGTTAAACAAGATAACACATGAACGAGATCACCAATCAGGGATTAACGTAAACATGGATTCACTAACCAAACACTTGATCAAATAGGATGATGTCTCAAGGGGGAGGGTTGTGTCCACTGTCGTCGCGATTCACGAGAGAAGAAGGGCTTCGGTTATGATACTCTATGCACTGCCGTCGATGATTTGGGGAATATAGGGTTTATAATGTGTTATGCACTGATGCACATGATTTACGTATACATAAGGGAGGCTGGGCCGAGTTTAGTTGTGGTGGGGAATTGGGCCGAAGAGGAGTAAGCCTGGAAACAGTTTAAGAAGATCGAGATTGGGCCGAAGTCATTTACAAGTAAAGCCTGGAAACAGTTTACCAATTTATATCATCCTAAGGAATATGAAAGAGGAATAACAGGAAACAGGATCACGTGACTAAGAGAAACTGACCTTGAAAGTTCGTGTTGTCACATCATCCCCAACTTGAAAGAAATTTTGTCCCGAAATTTGACAGGTAAGCACAGAGAAGCGAAGTGATAATCAAAGATTGTCGCGGATTTTCCTCAGGTGCCACATCATCCCCAACTTGAAGAGGAATTTCGTCCCGAAATTCACCAGTAGTACCAGAATTAGATTGGTCGCAGGAAAAGTTGAGGATATTTAAGCTCCATCTGTTCCTCGCGTTCCCACGCGAACTCCGGTCCACGTCTTGAGTTCCAACGAACACTCACGATTGGAATTCGACTAACTTAACGATCCTTGACTTCCTGGTCCATGTGTTCGATGAATTCCACCAGTGAAGGTATCACACGTGTTTCATCAGACAACCACTGCCTTAGATCCGAAACATAAACGACATCGCGTACGTTACCCAATTCATCGGGTAACTCGAGTTTGTAGGTTAGGCTACCGATTCTTCCCAGACTGTTGAATGGTCTATCGTGACGTCAGTTAAGCTCGCCATGCTTCCCAAGCATTCCACACCCTCCCAGGATGAGACTTTCAACACGATACGATCGCCTACAACGATCTTCCAGCGCTTCCCAAGTTTATCAGCTTTCCTGACGGTCACGAGTTGCCGCCAATCGACTCCCGATCCAAACAACCTTCCCAAGAGTTTCGAGTACCAGTACTGGACCAGTAATTAAGTTATCAACCATCCTAGTCTAACAAGAAGGTTGGCATTATTGCCTATGTAATGCCTCAACAGAGCTGTCTGGTTACCAAGATGATAACTGCCACCGTAGTACTCAACCATAGGTAAGATTCCTTCAAATTGCACCAAAGCCAGTCCCACACATGCTCGCAGCATGTTTTCGAGTGCCAGGAGGGTTCATTTTCTCTGACCGTTTGCTCAACGGCGATAAGCAATGCTCTGGTCCTGACCTGAGCCAAGGGTGTTGTGTATTGCCTAACATAAATCATGCATAGATCAAATTCAGAGGTAACAGGAGTTGACACCTCATGCCTAAAAGCCGCCTCTCTCAGAGGAACATTCACAACTGTGAAGACTCGTCAGTCTTCTTGATTACAAGAAAGTGTGCTGGTAACTTGAGTCCATCAATGATCACCCAGGTGATAATGTTTCCGTTTCGAGTTGTAAGTAGACTAGTGACAGAATCTATGGCAGCCTGCTCTCATCTCCATATGAGTGTTTCTGGTTGCTGGTACCACTAAGGGGGTTTTTGATACTCCATCTTGACTTTCCCACAAGTCAAACATCGTTCACATACATTGCCAGGTGGGCCCTCATGCCCGATTATCGGTACTAGGTTTATAGATCCTAATGTCTCCTATCAAGCTCCAGACGACTAGAATAACGAGGCCCTCTATCTCGCATCGACAACCTGTTTGACCCGCTGCAATGATCAAGCTTATATTCGGAAACCGATTTAAGATCAGACTGTCACTTGATGGAAGACCCAGGGGAGGATGTCTTCTAACACGGCGTTACAGGCACAGTACGGCCACTACGATTTTCTGTTCTCGTTGTTTAAAGTTACCCAACACAACAAGAGCCTTAGGGATCACATGAGTAGTATGTGCCAACCCCATCTTGCCAGATTCGCCAACCGTGTTTATCTAGGACGTTTTGAATCACTTCCAGGAGAAAGGAGCACCATAAACGGCACTTGTATTTCATCGTAGAGCTTCGAGGGGAGGAGCATCTACGTGCGAAGTCTACCTAAGTGTGACTTCCGGATTCGGAAAGTACACATTTTTAGTCATATAAACTACGAAGTGGGAATACACGTGGATCTCGCTAAGATCCATTTTGTTAGAAACTGGTCAACATCAAAGATCCCTTCGAGGATACAGGAGTTTCGTGGTCTCACTAGATACTATCTCAGCTTAATCACAGGATTTTCGAAGGTCGCGCAACTTAAATCTCTTTAACACAGCAGGGTGCTGTGTTCGTGAAAGACAAAACAGGAGGACGTCTTTTCAGCTTTCGAATCCCAACTCTGCAATACACTGTGAATCGTCTTCACCCAAGGGTGCGGGTGATTTAGTGGTATATCATGATGGTTTGAATCAGAATCCCAGTTACGTGCCGATGCAACACGAGAAAGTGATGGCTTACGTAGTGGAATTACAAGAAGAGTTGCACGAATCACAACCTGCAATGGAAACCATGGTCTTTGGATTTAAGTTGGAGGCATTACTTGGACGGTACCAAATGCGCTATTTAGACCGATCACAAGGGCCTCCCGTGTACCGTCGTTTAGAAAGAGCTAAAGCATGTAATGACATCGTTGGATGGAACCCTTGAACGATTTCAACTGTGACACCTAGACGTGTACGAGACGGTCTATGATTGCCACCTTGGGGGGTTGTCTGTATGCGTACGCAAGGACTTGTCCGAAAGTTCCTCTGGTAACAAACCGAGAGGGATCACAAATAATTGGTGGATCC
Source organism: Helianthus annuus (assembly GCF_002127325.2). Lineage (NCBI taxonomy): Eukaryota > Viridiplantae > Streptophyta > Magnoliopsida > Asterales > Asteraceae > Helianthus > Helianthus annuus. The sequence continues at coordinate 191,033,797 of NC_035449.2, read as the reverse complement.
TCTATCCTCTTTTCCCTCAGCCCTATCATTAGTAACGGTTGCTAACATAGCGGAGTAATCCCTCCGTAAACACTTCTGGCTTTCACAGCTGAAATGGTGCTAACTTTTGCACTACTCTGATGTTTAGAACAAATAATGATTCTCCACACAAAGTTTTCTCCTCACTGGGTATATTTGCGTGATTCCTGGATAACCAATTCACACTAACTACTGCGTTGTAACCATCGAGGATGGTAGAAGGAAGGTCGACGTCGAACACTCGCCCCACAAGGTTGTGTTTATACCCTAACGAACATATGAGATTTCATTTGACTTGCCATCAGCCGATTCCACATCAGGTTTGGTTTCAAGAAGTATCAGGGTCAAGCAGAATAGAGACGAAGCGAATAGCTGCCCATACAAGCTACCATGATGCTGCTATGCCTGGCGTTGCTTACGCCAATCCTAAATGTCCTTCCACGAGCATCATTTCCAGTGTTGTTGTTACGGTTGTGAGGGTTCCCATTACTATCATTATTCACTTGGCTGTTGACGTCTTGACTTAGCAACAGCCAATCCCTGTCAATGTCACCTTCGTTTCCATGCTGTAGACTACGATTACGAGTACCTTGATGTTGCCGTGACTGTTGCCTCCAATGTCGTTGCCTGAAACGGAGCCCTACAATCTTTTACCATTAAAGTCCATCTTTTCACATTCTGTGCCACGCTCTACTCACTGTGCTGGTAGCCACCTATTTCACACTATAATCCGTTGTCACCGCTTATGTCCCGATTGATTCGTAAGAGTTGACTGCCACGAGTCGCTGACTAGAGTTAAGAATTCAATTGAAGTCAATTTGCTGGTGTTTGTTGTCGGTAATCAGGGTTGTCCAAATACTGAGGTCGGTAAAATACTACGCTTACCCTTTTGTCCATCGATCTAGCAAGTCGATTGAGTAGTACGCGGTATGATGCGAGAGTGTTGCAGAAGTGATCACACTTCGGAGTCTAAGACGTTAATACATAGAGTTCCAGCAAACGAAGAAAAGTGAGAAAGGTATAGACCAATCATCGTCGTTGCAACATCCAACTCAGGGATGTCCGTACAAGCACCTAACATTCTACACAGTTCACTAGGCGTTCAGATGGGTGTTCAGGTAATACTCGATAGCATCGAGATTCGAAAAGATTCAGAGAGGAGTGAAAAGGTCACGTTCAAGTAAGAGACAATCACTGCTATGACTCTTATAGACTGTTGTGTTTCACATCGATCAAATAACGGAACAGAACCCCTTTTTCACTCATTAAGTCTCACTGGGACTCACATGCACCCCACATTATTATTATGTGTGCACCCACAATAATATTGTGATTTGCAAGCTCATCTCAGCTCCTCTTAACTCATGTCAAATGGTTCCTCAAACGCGAGTAGTAAGCAAAGAACATCACAAAACGCGAGTCATGAATGTTTAGGGAAATACCACCCTATCAGTCACATAACACATGCAAGTAATACATGAATTCATACTGTTGTGCTAAACGTGCAATCACATGCAATATCATATGTAAGTGTTCACTGGTTTTGCAGTACAATGAGTATACGAGAGACGATCCTTGCAGTCCAGAGCTGAGTGTCATGGTCGATTTCGGAGCTGTTCGGTTATAGTCTGGTTTTATGAAAACGTTTTAAAACCAAGTTCACTATAACCAGTGGCTCTGATACCAAACTGTCACACCCCCAAAATACCACCTAGGGAATACCCCTACTAGGCGTGTGACGTACCAACAACGAGCCACTAATCATGTTGAACCCATACAAGTTTTCAACTAAAAAGCTTTCATTCATTTCAAACAAGTGTTACAAAATCATAATGTATAACTCGTTATGTTCAGCGGAAGCATAATACATAGTTTAACCAAACTCAAGTGTATGAAATCAGCTAGTCTATTTTCAAGTTTCCATGTATCTCGACCCATGACCACTCCAGCATCCCAGACAGCAAGTTCCAATCCAAGACATCTAACGACCTACAAGCATGCAAACAAGTGTGTCAGACGACGCTGGTGAGTTCAAAGTTTTGTTAAAGCGTTTAGTTACCAGGTATGTGTATGAAACAGTTCAACAATTCAACAGTTCAACAGTTCAATAATTTGATTTGATGTTGTTATTACTCGATTACCGTATGTGGCGACTAGATGTGAATGCCCAACCCCAATGCCTCCATTTAGGCATTGGTCATGAGGTCAAGGTATCAAACAACCTTGAATAGATGTAAGGGGTCTTATATGTACACGATGAGAATGCCCAACCCCAATGCCTCTAACTAGGCATTGGTCATGAAGTCCAGGTAATTAGTTCACGCCCGTCCTTTCGGCCCGGTGTGAGGGTGCCAAACCTAATAGCGCTATCAACTAAATACCTCGTTGCTTCTTCAGCAACACGGTAGATGTATGGGGTCTTACATGATTTATACTGTGTTCAATAACCAACATCCCAAATAAACAGTTTACCCAGTGTTCCTTTTAGAAACGTTTACCAGATGCCCCAAACCACCGGGACGCATGCTTAGAAAAGTGCAGTGAACTCACCTTCGATTGCTCGGTATATTATGCTATGTTATCCGTCCAAGTTAGTCAGCCAGATCCTAATGGGTTTATCACTAACAATCAGTTTCGGAAACATATTGACCACACATTCTTCGTTCACATTACACAAATAGTGTACAAGTAAAACACATAATCATACACGTATTTCGACCATCCATACACTAGTAAGCATGTTTCATGTTTCACATAACCATAATTCAACCGCACAATCTAGTGTGCATCCCATTAACGTATCAACACATAGCAGACAAGGTCCGAACGAAACATGTAGCCTAGTTGATGCACCATACCCGTCCCGGCCCACCGACATATAAACGTGTGTGCCAACACTTGCTATATAGGTCCATGCATATTAAGGCTTCGGCCCATATAACCAACACTTATATTACACATAGTCTGTTTTACCAAAATTGGTGCGGCCCATAAATACTGAACCCATTTAATTAGTTACAACACGTAGTCCACTTGACAAAGCCCAATTTAATCGGCCCGATGAAAACAGTGGTGTAGACTTGGCTGGTGACCCGAGGTCACGCAGCCCAGTCGCATACGAGATGGGCTAAACAGCCCTTCAACCCAACCTTTAAATATTTCATCTTAATAAGTTATAACAGTTTGCATATTCTAAGCAAGTTTCCTAGTTCCTCATGACTCGTTAATATCACCCTTAAACATAATCACATTATACACTTGAAACTGTTATTCCTTTTGGTTTATTAATTCCTTGTTTCAACAACCCTTATGATGCCTATAGATTTATGTAAAGGCTTTGACCTTCACCTCGTCATCTTAAAAGTTTATATTAACATATGATGATCACCCAAAACACATGTTCAAGAAGCTTATTAATTAACATTTACATATCATAAAGTTCTAAAATTTAACATAGTGTTGCATATAACCCTTATCACAATTCCATACCGTGTACATTAAACCCTCCCAGAAATCGTTCTATAATTTTTTTTTGCAATAACAACCATTCCAAACCAAGCACGTGATCAACTCTAAGACTTCAAGACATGAACCTGCAACCTACTGTGTGTGATTACAAAAGTCAAGATCTATAGGGACACTAAGCATAACAATTCCTAATAGTGACAAATGACGTGGCCGTATTCAATCAGTTTCCCCCATGCAACATTAATTATCAATTTTATATACTTAACTATCCAAAGTAGGCACATAATCCTCCTAGGTTATCCTTCCTAAATGTTTTAATCATACAGGAACATAACATCAACATACACATAATATTCGTTAAACAAGATAACACATGAACGAGATCACCAATCAGGGATTAACGTAAACATGGATTCACTAACCAAACACTTGATCAAATAGGATGATGTCTCAAGGGGGAGGGTTGTGTCCACTGTCGTCGCGATTCACGAGAGAAGAAGGGCTTCGGTTATGATACTCTATGCACTGCCGTCGATGATTTGGGGAATATAGGGTTTATAATGTGTTATGCACTGATGCACATGATTTACGTATACATAAGGGAGGCTGGGCCGAGTTTAGTTGTGGTGGGGAATTGGGCCGAAGAGGAGTAAGCCTGGAAACAGTTTAAGAAGATCGAGATTGGGCCGAAGTCATTTACAAGTAAAGCCTGGAAACAGTTTACCAATTTATATCATCCTAAGGAATATGAAAGAGGAATAACAGGAAACAGGATCACGTGACTAAGAGAAACTGACCTTGAAAGTTCGTGTTGTCACAATTAATTCTAAATTTATAACCAAAACAAGCTTCAAGTGTTTATATTGAGTTTGTCTCTTTTTGGTTTTTCCATATATATGTGTGTGACACACACACATACATACATATATATATATATATATATAATATTAATATGCAGTATAACATTTCATAAACTTAAGAACATGAATTATAAAAATGGAGAGGGAAGAAATAATTGTGAGAGATTTGTTAAGAGTATAAGGTGGAAGCAAGTGAACAACTACTTAAAAATATTTATGATTACGCCAACGATGCATCTTATTTTTATTATTAAGTATTGACTATTCTAATCATGATGTTTATTCTTTTCCCATATGAAATTTACATAGAATACAAATCAACAGTATCAAATATAATTAAGGTGTCAATCACACTAACTTTATCTTTAAAATTATTGTCATTAGCAAACTAATTAATTTTATTTACTCATTGATTGTCCTTTTGTATCTCGGACCATATCCTAGTCATAGAGAACGTGTTATATTTCATATAAGATATAACTTAAAAAGTATATGTAATATGTAATTCGGTAACAAAAAGTTCAGTTAGTCTACTTCTTCCTGACTTGCGGTTACTGGCAGTGTTGTAAAAATTGAGACTAGTCGGCGATTAATCATTATTCAGCGAGTAACTTCAGTCCATTAATTGCTAGTCGGCTCTCATTAGCCCTAGTCGGCCGGCAAAAAATCGGCGATTCCGACCAAATTCCGGCCAAAAATCTTTAAATTTCAACCAGTTTCCAATCAAATCATGTGGATTCCGGTGATTACTCTTGTATACTTATAAAAATGAGTTGAGGAGAGGTTAAAACCTGTTTACTTAAAATATTTACCTATAAAAGTGTGTATATGTATACATAAAACTGAAAATTACATATAAAAATCTTAATCCGATTAATCCTAATTAATCCCGATTAATCGCTAGTCGGTACCTCACCGGCTGACTAGCGCCTAATGTTTTTTACAACCTTGCTAATATTTAGTAATAAGGGATTCGACACTTAGGTGTAGTTTGTTTTCTATGAGGTAAAATGTCTGCATTCTGTGGACCACATCCGTAGACATCTGACGTATTTAGACTTCTAAAATAAACTGGTGGTGGTGTATGGACGGTGGTGGTGGGTGGTTGACATGGACGGTGGGTGGTGGTGGACAGTGCTGGTAGACGGTGGTGGGTGATGGACGTTTAACCCTCAGCAGACCTTAGAAGATCTTAAAAGTGGCTGGCCAAGTCGACACCAAGAAGAGCTTGCACAACCGGTTTTTAAAAAAACGTATTCGAAAAAAAAAAACAGTATGCAGATTGTAATGTCTGCGTGACGTATACAAAAGAGCCTAAACAATCTTTTTTTTTTTTTTTGAAAAACAAATACCACCTTAATAATATAAACTTACTATAATTAGTAATAAAAATTTACTAAACTTTGAATGTAATAAACTTGATAATTAATAAATAAAGCAAGCACGTGATGTTCGACATTTAACCTGCATCTTTTTAACTTTCTCTTTGTTCTTTTTCTCGCACGCCCTTTAGTCCAGTCACCGAATTAAAAAGCATATAATATAATAAAATTTACCCAATTATTATATTATAATCATTATATTTTGTATCTTTCCTAATTTCCGCCATTAAACACCCTTTATAACCTCTACATTCAAAGATGTTGATTTTACCAGACAATAATAATAATATTAAAGATTCCATAACTCAACAAAACAGAACAACCCACAACAGAATTATCTTATTAAAGATTGCCCAGATGGCCAGATGGGACAGTTCTCATAATATTTGTTAAAGAGTTTGTTTTTCTCAGTGGGGAATTTTGTCGAACAGGTGGTGTGCAGTTTAGTGAAGTTGAGGTAATTTGGTTGATAAGTGTGTGTTTCTGATTAAAGGTTGAAGAAGCTTTTTGAAGTATGGAGAAGAGAGAACATGTGTTTGGGTTGGTGGTGGTGATGATGGTTTTAGTGTGGTTGAATGTTTCTTCTGCAACTCTTTCTCCTGCTGGTGTGAATTATGAAGGTGAGTTCAATATGTTATGTTTTACAGTTTTTTTTTATTTTTTTATTTTTTTTTATTTTTGCCATTTTTGTGGGTGTTCATTATTGTTCATTAAGTTTCGTTTATAGGTTTGTCTCTTTCAGTTTTGAAATTTTTGTGATTATGCTTTGGGGGTAGGAATGGCAATTGGCAATCTAACCCGAACCCAATTGGTAAATCTGAAACCCGACATATTTGGGGCGGGTTTGGGATTAGTTTTTTTGTTTTTTTTTTTTGCAGGTTTGGGATTTGGTGAGATACCCGTTCACCCGACCCAATTACCCGATAAAGTGCACTTGTTTACCCGATATAATTTCTTTTATATTTTAAAAAATATGTATATATGATACATCCATTTATATATATATATATATATATATATATATATATATATATATATATATATATAGGAAAAGGATCATGTGAGAAGTGATATGCTAGTTGAGAAACTTGAGAAGCATTCTGGACCACACATTTTTCTAAGCCTTTCGTAATATACACATATGTATAGTTTAAAATTGACTTGAGTTAATTACTGTTTTTGTCCCTGTGGTTTGTCAAAAATTACTATTTCAGTCCATTAGTTTAAAAATTGCGATTTCAGTCCCTGTGGTTTCACTTTCGTAACCATTTCAGTCCACCTCGTAACCATTTCAGTCCCTGTACTTAACAGAATAATGGATTGAAATGATTACGAAAGTGAAACCACAGGGACTGAAATGGTTACGAAAGTGAAACCACAAGGACTGAAATCGCAATTTTTAAACTAATGGATTGAAATAGTGATTTTTGACAAACCACAGGGACGAAAACAGTAATTAACTCGTCTATTTTTATATCTACAGTTTTTTTTTTTTTTTTTTTTTTCAAATTGGTAGTTTTTGTAGAGTGCAGCCTACAGGAAATAGAAACAAACAAACTTCACATTTTGTAGATTTTAGACTTGAGTTAATTACTGTTTTTGTCCCTGTGGTTTGTCAAAAATTACTATTTCAGTCCGTTAGTTTAAAAATTGCGATTTCAGTCCCTGTGGTTTCACTTTCGTAACCATTTCAGTCCATGTACTTAACAGAATAATGGATTGAAATGGTTACAAAAGTGAAACCACAGGGACTAAAATTGCAATTTTTTAACTAATGGACTGAAATAGTGATTTTTGACAAACCACAGGGACGAAAACGGTAATTAACTCTTTAGACTTAAAATAGAAACCAACTTACTAATCATACAACCTCATTATATTTAATAGTTACTATGGGACATATACACTAAAATAATAAATAAGATGTCACATGAACATTTTTTTTTAAAATTCCACAAGAATTGGTATAATAGAACTAGTTGAACCTGTCATTTGTTGCTACAATAGGTAAAGGTAACTTGGTTGCTAAAATTGGTAATAAAATTAGGGATGCAAACGAACCAAACGAACACGAACAAGACCTTGTTCGTGCTCGTTTGTTAACGAAATATATACGTTCACGAACTGTTCATGAACACTTACCAAACGGGATTTTCTGTTCGCGTTCATTCGTTAAGGAAATGAACGTGTTCGTGCTCGTTTGTTAACGAAATATATGTGTTCACGAACTATTCATGAACACTTACCGAACAAGATTTTCTGTTCGTCTTTCTCCGTTAAGGAAATGAACGTGTTCGTGAACACAAATGAAAACAAACGAATACAAACAAGTGTTCATGAACAATACATATAATACACCGGAACTTATTACATATATTTTATTTGTCGGAATTTTGAAATATTTAAATAAAACGAACACGTTACCTAACGTTCACGAACACAAATAAACGAACGCGGACTCTGTTCATATTCGTTCATTTAACTAAACGAGCGATATTCTTGTTCATGTTTGCTCATTTATTAAACAAACGAACACAAGCGAATTTCCCACCAGACGGTTCATGAACTGTTTGCTAAACGTTATTTTGTGTCTATCGGTTACAAAAATTCGTAAAAAGGTGTAGACGTCTTTTAGATTTCTTGCATTTTCCCTGTTTATCTGGTGTTGCATACTTGAACTTTAACTTTTGTTTGTTTCATTTTTTTACGATCATCAGAGGGATGCCCGGTCAGAATTTATCGGGGACGTTATCGCCTGCAATCGAAAATCTTAGTAACCTGCAATCTATGTAATCAACTTTCCAATATTATACTCAACATTCTGATAGTTTTTTTGTGTGCTAAAAATGGGTCATTTGTTGTGTTTGTTTAGTATGTTGCAGGATAATGCGATTTCGGGTTCGATTCCGGGTGCGATAGGGAAGTTACGGAAACTTCAGACGCTTGATCTTTCGGGGAATAAGTTCAGCGGCGCGCTACCTAGTTCTTTAGGAGATCTCAACAACTTGAACTTATTGTAAGTTTGTATTTTTTGAGTAAACTGCCATTTTGGTCCCTGTGGTTTGGTCACTTTTGCCACTTTAGTCCAAAACTCAAACATTTTGCATCTGGGTCCCTGTGGTTTCAGTTTTATTGCCATTTTGGTCCAAAAATGAAATCATCTCATATTTGTCTTATAAATGTCTTATAAAATCCTGCTATTTTGTCCTTTTGTCAGGGGCAAAATGGACATTTCTTTTTTATAAATAAATACCAGATTTTATAAGACAAATACGACCTGATTTGCCCCTGAGAAAAAGGACAAAATTACAGGATTTTATAAGACAAATATGAGCTGATTTCATTTTTGGACCAAAATGGCAATAAAACTGAAACCACAGGGACCCAAATGCAAAATGTTTGAGTTTTGGACTAAAGTGGCAAAAGTGACCAAACCTCAGGGACCAAAATGGCAGTTTGCTCTTTTTTTTTTTCGTTTCTTGATTGTAATGCATGCACTAGAGGGGGCAAGATGATCGGGTTAGGTTACTGGCCAAAACGAGTTTGGTTAAAATGGGTCGTTTGTAATACACTTCGAAACGGGTTAGGTTGACCCGCAAACACTATTTTGTCCCTTGTAGCATGCATGCAGTACAAGTGGCGAGATAAGCGGGTCAATTGGGGTTTGGTTGAAAAAGGGTGATTTTTGTACATTTCGAAACGGGTCGGGTTGACCCACAACACCATTTGTCCGTCTCTTAGTTTTTTTAAAATTATTAAACGTTTTTCATAATTACATAAGCGATAATAGATTAAAATATTAAGAGTAAAGTATACGGATGGTCCATGTGGTTAACCAAAATTTTGGATTTAGTCCCTACTTTTTCAAAAGTACACGGATAGTCCTTGTGGTTTGCACTTCGTAACGTATTTAGTCCCCAACTTTTTCCAAAAGTACACAAATGGTCCCTGTGGTTTGCAGTTTGTAGCGCATTTACTCCCCAACGTTTAATGACTAAATGTGTTACCAAGTGCATACCACAGGGACCATCCATGTACTTTTGGCAAAAGTTGGGGACTAAATGCGTTACAAAGTGCAAACTACAGGGACCATCCATGTACTTTTGGCAAACGTCGAGGACTAAATGCGTTACAAAGTGCAAACCACAAGGACCATCCGTGTACTTTAAAAAACCATCTGAGAGAAAACAACCCAAATTGACCCGCTTATAACTTTGTACAACAACGGTTCGACATCATCAGACAGTAAGTGAGAATTTGTGTACGAAATTATCTAATTACGATTAATGTTAATGCTCAAGCTAGGCGGCTCAACAACAACAGCCTTACTGGACCGGTTCCTCATTCATTATCTGAACTTGGAAGCCTCACACTTGTGTATGTCAACTTGCCTTAAATTTTTATTTAGAGTTAATTACTGTTTTCGTCCCTGTGGTTTGTCAAAAATCACTATTTCAGTCCATTAGTTTAAAAATTGCGATTTCAGTCCCTGTGGTTTCACTTTCGTAACCATTTCAGTCCACCTCGTAACCATTTCAGTCCCTGTACTAACAGAATAAATGGATTGAAATGGTTACGAAAGTAAAACCACAGGGACTGAAATAGTTACGAAATTGAAACCACAGGGACTGAAATCGCAATTTTTAAACTAATGGACTGAAATAGTGATTTTTGACAAACCACAGGGACGAAAACAGTAATTAACTCTTTTATTTATTTATTTTTGTTTTAGAGTAAAATGCCATTTTCGTCCCTGAGTTTTGACCAGTTTTGCGACTTTCATTCAAAGTCGCAAACCTTTGGACAAAAGTCGCAAAACTGACTAAACCTCAGGGACGAAAATAGCGTTTTACTCTTTGTTAATTTGAAGATTAATCTATGAATTTGAATAGAAAAGCAACTACCCATCTAACAATGCATATATTTTTTAAAATTTTGTTTGAGTTAAATGCCATTTTAGTCCCTGTGGTTTGGGGCATTTTGCCAGTTTAGTCCAAAGGTTTAATTTTTTACCTGTGGGTCCAAAAATTTTCAACCGTTGCCATTTTAGTCCACTGGGTTAACTTCATCCATTTTTTCTGTTAACGAGAAGGGAAATTCGGTCATTTTATATGCAATTATGTTAACTAGAAGGGCAATTCGGCCATATAAAATGACTGAATTGCCCTTCTCGCTAACAGAAAAAATGGATGAATTTAACCCAGTGGACTAAAATGGCAACGGTGAAACCTTTTTGGACCTACAGGTGAAAAATGGAACCTTTGGACTAAACTGGCAAAATAGCCCAAATCACAGGGACTAAAACGGCATTTAACTCTGTTTAGTTATACTATTCTTATTGTATTTAAAAATGATCACTTTCTTCTGTAGAGACCTGTCATATAACAATCTTAGTGGTCTGTTACCTAAAATATCAGCAAGAACATTCAAGTGAGTTGTTTTCTTTCACCTTTTATAGCATTCATAATTTTTTTTAATCATCTCAATATCATGCCTCAATCTAAAGTTTTTTTTTTTTTTTTTTTTTTTTTTTATTATTATTATCCAGAGTTATAGGAAACCCTTTACTATGTGAGCATAATTCTGAAAATGGTTGTTCGGTTGTTTATCCGGAGCCTCTCGCTTTCCCACCAAACGGTATCGCATAAACACCCTTTTCATGTTACATGTTTGTTTGACATTGGTCGAGTAACATGTCAAAATGGGCGTCCTTTCAAAACTGTAATCATCGTCATCATCATACTCAGTAAATCCCACCAATAGCAAAGCTAAGGTAGGGTCTGAGGAGGTAGATGTAGACAGCCTTACCCATAGTTGTCAATAGCGGCTATAGCAACCGCTATAGCGCGCTATGTAGCGAAGCGACCAAGTGTCGCTATTTGGGTCATAGCGACAGTTAGTTTTTTTTTTTTTTTTTTTTTTTTGATGTAAATAGCAATTAGATATAGCTGTAAAATAGCTAGATTTATAGGTTTTTGTTAAATATACATGTAAAATAGCATATGTACCAAGGTATTTTGATATAATATACATATAAAAGTTTTCAAAATTCTTTTTCTAGTGTATTGCTATATATAAAATAGCGGTCGCTATATGAATAGTTTGTATTGAAAGTGCTCACAAAGACAATAACATTCTAGCGTTTTTTTTTTTTTTTTTTTTTTTTTTTTTTTTTTTTTTATAATCAAAGCGATTAAACAGGTTGTATGCATTACAAATATACTTTGGGAGACCCTCAACCCACTTGACCCGCTTTCTTTTTACCTAAATCTTTTGACTGTACCCATTCGACCCGTTAGACGTAGAGACGTAGAAAACTAGAAATAACCTGAATCGGTCCATTTAAATGTAAACGGGCCGTAATTACCATCTCTTGTACAGCACAAATACGGTTTTCTGATATATTAATGTTTGATTTAACAGGTGAATCTTCATCCGACGATAAAAGTCGTCGTCTAGCTATTGCCCTTGGCACAAGCTTTGGTGCTGTATTACTACTAATCCTGGTTGTTGTGTTTCTCATTTGGTGGCGTATTCGTAAAAATAAACAAATATTCTTTGATGTTAATGGTAAGTGAGTCATTAATGTCTTGTTTACAAAAACTTAGTTAGGTAGTCTTACATGTATCCTCCAAAAATCAGTTTTATTATAGAGTGGAGAGTTCAAATGAGAAGAAATTCTTTGTAAGAATAAAAAAAGAAGAAATTTCAACCAATAAGAATGCTTCATTTTACTTTATTCAATTTTTGCATTTAATATTAGTGTAAGGGTATATTGGTAAACTTAGATGGATCATTAATTGGTAGTCTTCCTTTTTAATAGCTAACTACATAAAATTTGTAACTTATTTTCAAAAAAACATATTTTTTCAAAAAAAAAAAAAAATATATAATTTAAAGTGTAGCATAAATTACGAGGTGTGTAGCATAAATTACGAGCTGTGTAGGATAAATTTTAAAACGTGTAGAATAAATTTTGATGTTCGTAAGCAAAAATTTAAGTGTGGAGGATGATAGTGTTTATGACAAATTAATTAGTCAAAGATAATAATAAATGAGTTGAGAGAAAAATTATTTAATATTTTACATTTGTACCCTTTGTTCTTTTTCTTCTTAATTTAATTTTCTTCTCAAATGAACCTTCCCCTTATTATAGATATATATTTATGCCTAAAAGTTAAAACCTACCAAATCATTTTATTAAAAAAATAGGTTGCTGAAATGATACGATAGGTGAATTGATATCTTGACAAACTGGTTACTAACAAAAAGACTTGAAATAATGTCATTTTCGTCTATGAGGTTTGGCCAGTTTTGCGACTTTCGTCCAAAGGTTTGTTTTTCCGCATTTGGATCCAAAAGGTTTGAAATCTTGCCATTTTCATCCCGCTCGTTAACTCCATCCATTTTTCTCTGTTAAGTCAAGGGTATTTCCGTTCTCTTTGTTAACTTAAAGGGTAATTCGGTCTTTTTCAGAGGTATTCGTTTTTTTTTTCACATAAAGTGAAAAGGACTGAATTGCCCTTTAAGTTATCAAAAAAGACGGAAATACCCTTGATTTAACGGAGAAAAATGGATGGAGTTAACGAGCCGGATGAAAACGGTAAAATTTCAAACCTTTTGGATCTAGATGCGGAAAAACAAACCTTTATACGAAAGTTGCAAAACTTGCCAAACCTCACGAACGAAAATGACATTTTACTCTTTTTTTTTTTTTTTCATTTGATGTTAATTTGATTTATGTAAACAGATCAATTTGATCCTGAAATTTGCTTGGGCCATTTGAGAAGATTTACATTTAAGGAACTCCGGGCTGCGACCGATAACTTCCATGTAAAAAATATTTTAGGTAAAGGCGGATTTGGAATTGTTTACAAAGGATTGTTGACGGATGGCACAGTCGTGGCGGTTAAAAAGTTAAAAGATGACAGTAATTTTGGGGGTGAAGTTCAGTTTCAAACTGAAGTTGAAACCATAAGTTTGGCGGTTCATCGCAATCTTTTACGCCTTTGGGGGTTTTGTTCCACTGAAAATGAGCGGATTTTAGTCTACCCGTTTATGGCAAATGGAAGCGTTGCTTGTAAACTAAGAGGTTTGTTTGATATATGCTAGAAATGTTTTTAACTTTTGTTGCCCGACACCCACCTCTTCCCCAGAGGTACCGGGTTCGAGTCTTGGGAGTGGCATATGTCGCCCAGGGTAAGAACTCGGCAAGGGGAATTCACCGCGGAGCTAGCTTGGTCGGGTAGCAGCTCCCGGAGTGGGATCACTCCGGCGGTTGGGAGGACCGTGCACTATCCCCCCCCCCCCCCCCAAACATATATGATATATGCTAGAAATGTTTTTAACTTTTGTTGCCCGACACCCACCTCTTCCCAGAGGTACCGGGTTCGAGTCTTGGGAGTGGCATATGTCGCCCAGGGTAAGAACTCGGCAAGGGGAATTCACCGCGGAGCTAGCTTGGTCGGGTAGCGGCTCCCGGAGTGGGATCACTCCGGCGGTTGGGAGGACCGTGCACTATCCCCCCCCCCCCCCCACAAACATATATGAGCTTTGTTAGAATGAGCATTTTTGGACAAATTGTGGAACGTGAAGGTGAAATAGACCGGTGCGCTTCACACTTTTGTAGAAAATTGGCCGTTCTTGCAAATTGTAGTTGAAAAAAATGTGCGGGTCGGGTGGGTTGAGTAGTACAAAGTGAAACAAGTTCAGGTCAAAACAACTAACTTATTTACGGGTCAAAGCGTGTCCGGTTCGTTAAACTTGGAACACCTTTTTTCATATTCTTTAGAGTAAATTATCATTTTCGTCCCTGGGGTTTGACCACTTTTGTGACTTTCATCCAAAGGTTTGTTTTTCCGCATCTAGGTCCTCGTGGTTTCAAAATCTTGTCATTTTCGTCCCTGAGGTCCAAACTTCGAGGGACGAAAGTCGCAATATATTGCCAAACCTCAGGGACTAAAAAGGCAAGATTTTGAAACCACAAGGACCCAGATGCGAAAAAAACAAACATTTGGATGAAAATTGCAAAAGTGGTCAAACCTTAGAGACGAAAATGACAATTTACTCTATTTTTTATTTGTAAGCATTTAACATTTCATATATGATTATGAAAGTTATCTATATATATATAGAGGCCAGTTAACGTACAATAGGGCTTATCGTACGATACGTACGCGATCATCCCAGCCGTACTATCTGGTGCGAATTCAATCTTCAACATGCGATTTTGTCCATCTACACACCCCATGCCATTTTTCACATTCCCCATGCAAGCCATTTCATTTGCATGGATTTCAAAACATGCGATTTCATTTGCATGGGATTTCAAAACATGCAATTTCATTGCATTTTCAAGCCATGTGATTTCATTTGCCTTTTTATAACATGCGAAGATTGAATTCGCACTATATCGTACGGCTGGGATGATCGCGTACGTATCGTACGATAAGCCCTATTGTATGTTACACTTTTTCTATATATATATATATATATATATATATATTTTTTTTTTCCAGATTCTCCTAAGTATATGAATAAAATGATTTAAGATTTTATGGATCGAAAATACACTTAGGGGTAGGCGACTTTCAACCTTTTTGACCCATTTGGTATGTTTTCTTCAATTGACTTTTGTGTTGATTTTACCCTTTTGACCCGTTAGTCGACCCATTCAGAAGTAAAAGGGTCATAATTTCCACTTCTGTAATGCAACATATAGTGCATCCCTTTTTCAAAAAGAGTTAATTACTGTTTTCGTCCCTGTGATTTGTCAAAAATCACTATTTCAGTCCATTAGTTTAAAAATTGCGATTTCAGTCCCTGTGGTTTCACTTTCGTAACCATTTCAGTCCATGTACTTAACAGAATAATGGATTGAAATGGTTACGAAAGTGAAACCACAGGGACTGAAATGGTTACGAAAGTGAAACCACAGGGACTGAAATCGCAATTTTTAAACTAATGGACTGAAATAGTGATTTTTGACAAACCATAGGGACGAAAAAAGTAATTAACTCTTTCAAAAATGATATTTTATATGTAAAAATCATTTTTCCTGAACTAAATTCTCTCATCTTTTTTATGTATTTACCAGATCAAATTCATGGCAAACCAGTTTTAGACTGGTCAAGAAGAAAAAACATTGCATTAGGAACAGCAAGAGGTTTACTATATTTACACGAACAGAGTGACCCGAAAATAATTCATCGGGACGTTAAAGCAGCGAATATTTTACTGGATGAAGATTTCGAGGCAGTTGTTGGTGATTTCGGGCTGGCTAAGTTGTTGGACCACCGTGATTCTCATGTGACCACTGCGGTTCGTGGGACCGTGGGCCACATTGCACCTGAGTATTTGTCGACGGGCCAATCGTCTGATAAGACTGATGTTTTTGGGTTTGGGATCTTGCTTTTGGAGCTAATTACGGGTCAAAAAGCGTTAGATTTTGGTAAAACGGCTGCTAACCAAAAAGGCGTTATGCTCGATTGGGTATTATCTCAATTTCCTTCTTTAATACAAGGTTGGAGAACTCGCTAGTCGCTAGCGGGTCGGTGAGGTAGGGACTAGCGACTACTCGGGATTAATCGGATCGGACTTTTTATGTATAATTTTAAGTTTTTATACATATATACATATATTTTTATACGTAATTTTTTTAAGTGGACAAGTTTTGACCGGAATCTGGGAGGTTTTGGCCGGAATATGTGTTTTTTTCCGATTTTTTCTGATTTTTTTTTGTTTTTTCCCGATTTTTCCGATTTTTCCCGACCGACTAGTCGCGATTAGGGCCGATTAGGGCCGATTAGGGCTGACTAGGCCGACTAGCGATTTTTTTACTGATTAGCTGAAAATTACTCAGTTGATGGGCGACTAGCGACTAGTCAGCGATTAATCGCCGGCTAGTCGCGATTTTTGCAACCATAAAGGCTAACATGCTTTTCAAACCATAGTGCATGAATTCTTTTTCTTTGTGCAAGTGATTTAAATAAAAAAAGAGTAAACTACATGGATGGTCCCTGTAGTTTACCAAAAATTTGGATTTGGTCCCTAGCTTTACAAAAAGCACGGATGGTTCATGTGATTTGCATTTTGTAACACATTTAGTCCCCAACTTTTTCCAAAAGTATATGGACGGTCCTTGTGGTTTGCACTTTGTAACACATTTAGTCCTTAACTTGGACGTGCTGAAACTTTTAGATTTGATGGCTAGGGACTAAATGCGTTACAAAGTGCAAACCACAGGGACTATCTGTGTACTTTTGGAAACCTAGGGACCAAATCCAAAATTTTGGGAAACCATAGGGACCATCCTTGTACTTTATTCGTAGTAAATGTAGCTAAATGGGAAATAGATCAAATGGGTGATTACTTATTAGGTTGAAAGTCGCCTAAAATATATTTTTACCGAATATAACCGCCTAAATTGTTTTTTATATAAAGCGTTGGATCTTCATAATATTATGCATTTTGTTTCGATCATAAATATCATTATCAAATTAAGAGTTAATTACTGTTTTCGTCCCTGTGGTTTGTCAAAAATCACTATTTCAGTCTATTACTTTAAAAATTGCGATTTCAGTCCCTGTGGTTTCACTTTCGTAACCATTTCAGTCCACCTCGTAACCATTTCAGTCCATGTACTTAACAGAATAATGGATTGAAATGGTTACAAAAGTGAAACCACAGGGACTGAAATGGTTACGAAAGTGAAACCACAGGGACTGAAATTGCAATTTTTAAACTAATGGAATGAAATAGTGATTTTTGACAAATTATAGGGACGAAAACAGTAATTAACTCTAAAATTAAAAAAAAAAATATACGAAAATGTTTTTGCATGTCAACCCTTCCAGCCCATTTTAGAACCGGAGAAAAGTGACCCATTTCCATACACACACATACACACGTGTACGTTTGACTTGTTGAGAACGGAATAAAAACCTGAATCAACCCGTTTTTAAGTAAACGGGTCGAAATTGCCAGCTCAACAGTAATGTGGTTCATTCTGCAGGTAAAGAAGCTCCATCAAGATGGGAAACTAAATCTAATGGTCGATAAATCATTAAAAAACAATTTTGATCGTGTCGAGTTGGAAGAAATGGTTCAAGTTGCACTTTTGTGCACCCAATTTAGCCCGTCAAACCGACCCAAAATGTCGGAAGTATTAAGAATGCTGGAAGGAGAAGGGCTAGTGGAGCGGTGGGAAGCTTCACAAAACATCGAAACACCAAAATTTCGCGCACAAGAAAGTTTTCCGAAAAGGTATGCGGATTATATTGAAGAAACTTCACTTGTATTTGAAGCAATGGAGCTTTCGGGTCCTAGATGACCCGATATAATATGGTTTTGAGCTCATGTTTTGACTTATTTGTGGTGGTGTTTATAGTTGATGAATGAATGTAGTTTACTAGCAATTGTAAAAAGAAAAACCCTTCGCCGTTATCTCTAAAGCCTTTCGAACCCATTAACAACCTCAATAACCGCAACCACAAATGCCTCCTTTTGAGTTTTGAGTATTGGAACTACCAAGTTGACTCGCAACCTGACATCAAACCACAAAGCAAACCTGAACCGGCCAAGGTCAACCGTAGAGAAGTTTTTTTTTTGAACGCCCAACATAAGAATCGCCGGGTACTCCGTACGCGGCACCCATTGGCCGAAAGGTAGCCCGCGGAAGCCCAACCTGCACGCACGGAGCCCCTAGCCCACCATGCCACCAGTTCTGGGGAAAACCCGACCCTGCACCCGCCCGAGAGCACGACAAAGCAGAGCTGGTAAAACCCGGGTGGATCGGGAATCGAACTCGAGACCTTTCGGTCAGAAGTCTTCCTTCATTTCCATAACCACTGAGCCAAAGCCCAGGTAGAGAAGTGAGGAATGTCTTTGCATCCAATGCTCCTCTAAGGTGACCCACCGAAGAGTGGGAGAGGGTCACCCATCAAATCATGGGTCGAGAAGCGTATCCCACACTTGATACATGTAGTTCGAGAAATGAAGACAAGGCTTAGCTAGTTTCGCTGCAAAAGTGGAGAAATCAAAACCGACGTCTTGAACTTCACACTTAAAATGTACCATGAGGATAACAAACAAAGGTCTAGTTTTAAAATTTAAACATCATTCAGGTTGGAAAGTTCTTAAAAACTGCTCAAAGTTTGCGGCGATACCCAAAATACAAAAATCGAGCAGTTTGAAAAGGATGACGCTGGATACACCCGACCATACGGGTAGTGGAGCTTTGGATTCACGTTGTTTTGTGGATCTCAACGATGACATGGACGAATTATCACACGAACCACAACACCCGATCGAGAGGGACAAGGCGAATGTGAAACTAGCGGGTTGTGAAGGGACATCTTCCGGTTAGGACGAGAAATTGGATAAAGTTTTGGAAAAGTTGGAGATTATTAACAAACACGAGGATGTCGAAAATACAAAAAATGGAATTTTAGGAAGATACCAACGAACAAAAAATTTAAACTTTTTGGCGTTGAACACCGAGCGCTTCGAAGGGCAGGCTCGTGAAGGGGTTGACATGTTAAAGGCGAAAATCCTTAAAAACTTAGGTTAAATTAGTAATTTTTTAGTATTATGTAATGTTAAATGTGTTTAATTATTATTATACAATGCTTATGATTATTATGTAATGTTTTTATTTTTTAAAACCTATTAAAAATGAAACTATTATTTGTCTTTAAAGAATAAAAATATGCAACAGTGGAAAGTGAAACCATGCCACTCTAAGTGGAAAAAGTGGAAAACAGTGAAAACAATGTAGAATTTTATATGAAGTCTATGTAACAATTTTCACATAAAAAGTGAAACCATTTCTATAGTTTTAGATTGAGTGGTATGGGGCGTCATTGCCCATCCACCTCACCAAAACTTTTATTAATAGTGGCCCTCCCCCATACCATGAGCGCTATTGTGTTGTGTATGGGTGTAGGGGGGCGGGGGTATTGAACCATCGCCACCACAATACGAGCATTAACGGCTGACATGTGGGCCCCACTACACTTTTAAACCTTTAAAACATAAAAGAAAGGGGGGGGGGGGGGTAATTAGGGGGCTTTAACCTATTTCTTGGTTGTTAAGTGGGGGTGGGGGATTGCTTATGTGGCACTGATGTGCTTACGTGGAACTGAGATGTCGTTGACGTGGCACAATAGAGCCTCTAAAGGCTTCATTCCATACCATTCAGCCTTATAGTTGAAAAGAGTTTGATAAGGTCATGGAAAACTTATTGGAAAGAGGAATTAGGAAACATGAATGATGACTTCGAAGGTTTAATAGGTTGGCCATTTGTGAGTCTTCCTAGCTGTAGTTGAGTCTTGTTATGTTAGTAAACATGGTAGAACTTTCTTTAGTTATTTTAGTAGATATTTTGGCATGAGTGTCTGAGTGGCTAGGATCTTGAAAGTTTAAATGGAAGGGGATCAACAAACTGTTAGATATTTTGGTGTAATCGGGATTGATTTGGTGACCAAAGTTAATTATAATACACATCAAACAAGTTAGGAGGTGCACGAGTGCACACTTGTTCGAGTTGTTATAATTCTGAGTGTTTGGGTGGAGCCCCGAATGGGGTTTCTAAGGGGGCAACGTCAAGGGGGTCCGAGGGTAGCGCCTCTGGGAGCAGCGTCCAAGGGGCAGAGCTCTTGGCTGGTGTCGAGCTGAAAATGCCTTAAAAGTTGTTTTCTTAAAAGAGTAAAATGCACGGATAGTCCCTATGGTTTGGTAAAATTTCACCCTTAGTCCCCAGCTTTTGGAAATTACACCCTTGCTCCCTGTGGTTTGACAGTTTGTTACGCGGATAGTCCCTGGAGTGGATGGGGGTTAGTTTTCTCAGTTAAGTTGGTGTGAAATGACTCTAATACCCTTAATATAAAATAAAACAAACTAATCAAGTATTAAATATATAAAACATATTTGTATATACACACACTTACTGAACCACCAGAAACCTTCTTCTTCATCTTCTTGCAACCATCTTCTCTTTCACAACGCTCCACCACCTGAACCTTCTCCCAACCACCACCTCTACTGAACCACCACTCCGGCGTCACTCACTTTGATGTATCACCACCAATTTAAGACTCAAAAACCACTGAAACCCACCAATGACCCACATCCAACGACCACCGGTTAAACATCACCATCCACCATCATCACCGTAATTCCCGTAAAACATTCAGATCTGCCACCATGCACATCACGTTCAACTCCACCCAGCCATCCATCGGTGTGCAAATCATCCTGAACCTGCAAATCAGACTTCCATCGGTGTGCATCCTGCAAATTACAGAGCACCCCCCCCCAATCGTGCACCTCCATAACCCCCAATCGTTGTTTCATAGAACCTGTATAAAATTGTACAAAATTTGAAATTTTCAGGTGCTGGGAGCTTCATCTTGAATTTGTTTCAGGTTATTTGTACGATCGGTGGTGGAGGGTGGTGGGGTTGGTGAAGGTGACAGGGGGAGGTGGATAGGGGTGGTTGATTTGGGGATGGGTGGTTGATGGTGGAGGCGGGTATGGGTTTTGGAGGCGGAGGTGTGGTGGTGGAAGGGGATGGCGGTGGTGGGGAGTGATGATGGCGGCAGTGGAGGTGACAATGGTGGTGGTTTTTAGTGAGAGAGAGAGAGTAGAAAGGGAGATATATATGGTTCACTAAGTGTGTGTATATACATATATGTTTTATATATTTAATATTTAATTAGTTTATTTAATTTTATATTAAGGGTATTATAGTCATTTCACACCAACTTAACTGAGAAAACTAACCCCCATCCACTCCAGGGACTATCCGTGTAACAAACTGTCAAACCACAGGGAGCAAGGGTGTAATTTCCAAAAGTTGGGGACTAAGGGTGAAATTTTACCAAACCACAGGGACTATCCGTGCATTTTACTCTTCTTAAAATTACCCTTATTTTCAAGATGAAAAATAAAGGCAGTTTTAAGGCAATTTAAATTAAAATAATAATAATTGCCTAGTGGTAGTTATCTGCAACATCAACCCAAATTCAAAATCAAGTTTATTGGTCACATTCTCGTTGATACGAATCTCTCAACACACACATACTAAAGTTTGATTTCTCAATTTGAGTTGTATTCGATTGAATTATTCGAAAGAACCACCGAAATAATTTGATCTAAAAGTGGTATACAAAATTCTCCAATACAAACATGAGAGTTCTACATTGATTAGGTTTAAAGAATCATGTTTATATTATAAAGTATGGGCTCGTTATTTTATATAATTGCCAATATATTATAAACTATGGGGTTTACCTAGCACCCATGGGTACCCATGTTTGACTTTTGCGAGTGTGATTGTGGGTGTAAAAATAATCCACACACAAAAGGTGGGATTTAACAAAAGACATTGCAACAAGATACCTTCATATTACTAGATCAAAACACTTCCACAACACAATTATACAACTAATAAACAACACACGAAATAGAATGTGAACAAAAGCACCATACATATATGGATCATTTTATTACACTCTCATACAAACAACAAATATAATAACACCCTAAATTACATATAGCCATAGAGATACACATGTATATAAGACTCGAGTGAGTCTCCTTCGCCGTTTCGTGACTTGCCGGTTTGTTTCGACACTACCCAAAAATGGTTAATGCCAAAATCAAACTATTTGAAAGGTGGAGAGGAAGAGATGGCATAACAAAGTGTAACTCATCTTCTTTCTCTCCTTAATTGCCCCAATTCTCAAGATACATGCCAATGCATATATTCCCAATGTTTGTCATAGAAAAAGCTCAAGTGGGAGTCTTTAAGGCTCTTTGCTTGTTGCCCTTAAATAGAAGAAAGAATGGGAAAAGGGTAGTCAAGACTTTTTAACTTTTGTAAAATTACATGCATTGATAACTTTATTTCATGCAATGAAAGTTGTATATAGTCATGCATTTGATAATTCTAACCTTGGAAAAACATATGCTTCATTTCAATATGATATAAATCATTGCATCAATTATCTAAAAGCACATTTCTCTTTTGCTTTTTGTTTGATAACTAAAGTTGATATGATCTGTCCAAGTGTCAAGTATATGTATGATGTTAGGTAAATTTTAGTAAATGACCGTTTTGCCCTTGACCTAATCCCATGAAATACAATTGTTGGACAACTAGTGGATTTGCCAAATCATACCAAATTAAGTTTACATTAATCATCTCTTAATAACTGTGTATTATATGCTTTAGGCGTTTAGGTTGATCTAAAAAGTAAGGCCATGGTTGTATTTTATTCTTTTAACTAGGTTATCACCCGGGATTGTTTACCGGGTAAGAAATCTAAGTTACATTAATCATAAATGTATAGATAAAATTAATGCAAATAAAGTGACATATTTCATAGATTACTAACAAAGTGGATTGTAGAAGTTTTCTTCATAAGTCGGGTACAAAAAATAAGACAAATAATGTTACATTTACAATTTACTGAAAGTAACACGAGCTTGGACCGGTAGGGTTGAATATGAAGAATATGGAATGAGCTATGCAGTTAATATCGGTAATATATCGGTCATATCGGTGTCCCTTAGTAAAATATCGGTGTCAAATAGCGGTCAAAATATTAGTACCGATATTATCGGCGATATTGACGGATATTTGACTGATATAACCGATATATCACTGAATTATTGGTGTTAAATTGCTATATATATATATATATATATATATATATATATATATAAATTCTGCATTATATTAAAATTACCTATATCCCACCGATATCTCACCGAGTAACAAATATTTCAAATATTGGTCCTTGACCGATAACCGATATTTTACCGTATTAACTGGCATAGGGAATGAGGGAGGCGTCTGATTGAAGAATAGGGTTTATATCGTGTAAGGGAAAAGTGATAAACTGAAATATTTAGAAGGTTTTTATATGAACCCGGATTGTGTTTGGATCGGATTAGGGCAAAACGGGCCTTCATTGCTTGAAAAAGCGGACCCGAAGAATATCATTCACCTACAATTATAATATATTATAAAACTATATTCGGAGTTCAGATCTGTAGCACACAAACATCATTGTTGAAAGTCCAGAATTTTTGGCTCTCCTATTGAACCTTTTCATAGACTTAATAATGGAAAAGGATAAAGGGAGGTCTTCCTCAGTCAACTTCTTTAGTATCATACCACTCATTTAAGTCACTATTTTCTTCGTTTGATTCATTTTCCATGAATATGTTCCTTTGGGCTCCTTTGGTATGTTGCAATATAAATGTTTTGACACAAAATAATGCAGTATGGAGGTCCTTTGAAAAATTTCTGTCAACAAAAAAAAAAAAAAAAACTGCAAATTAAAAGCTATATATTCTATGGAACGCTTGAAGATCAACTAAAAAATAATTACTAAAATGGTAACTTTTTGAACGATATATACTTACATATGTGCTTCCATGGCGGACATGTATTGATGTTGAAATGTTTTTATCCTGCATTTAAAAATAGAAAGTATAGTATAAGGTTTTTATTATTTTGAATCATCAGAATCAACAATCATAGAAAAAGCATGAGACACATTTTATATAGTTAAGAAACTATATCCAATTAAGTTGAATGTCTTAAATTGAAGCTTAATCCAGGTAATTAGTTAAGAAACCCTTTCCAAATATTAATAAAAATCTAAGAACACATACTTGAAGAACATGATCAATCCACCATCTTCACTCATTGTTAATGTTTCCAACATTATTGTACCCTGATTTTTAACTCTATCCCCTTTTACCCCTGATATCACACATGCTAAACTCACACTTCCCAGATCATTTTGCGGTACCGGTACCGTATCGATACCAAACCAAACAGGTACCGCGCTCATCCTTAATCACAATCTGATATGGCTGCCACGTAGGCAGATTGTGCTGACATGTGGAATGCCATCTAGGTTATAAACTTGGTGAGTAGGTAACTTCAACTGGTTTATCCCATTTGATATATCTAGTTTTTAACTAAATTATATGACTTTGGTCATTTTTAACCAGTTTTGAGAGAAAATATAACTTTTTCATAACTAAATTGATGAAAATAAATTAACTCTCACCATTGGTCATTTCCATGAGTTATCTATGCACCAAAATGTGCAAGGAGAAAACTGCCCTTCTGAAATCACCTCGTGTTGAGAATTTAACGCCCTCCTTGGTCACAAAAATCACAACTGCAAGCAACAACCTATCCAAAATTGTTACAATATTCTAACCAAAGGGCAAATTAAACCAATCATATCATAGTGAAATATAAAAAAAATCAACTGGGATATATAAAAAATTGATTAGTTTTTACCAGTGAAATCTGATGTCTTCTAAATCAATGCATTTCCATTTTGAAGACCGATCCTGTGCATCGACTGATCAGTAACAACAAATAAACACTCTTTTCAATATCAACAAAAAAATCAAGTTAAGATCCAAAAAGCTGAAAACATTAATGCGAACAATTACGAAAAACTGCAAAAAAAATCACCTTATATGTGTGAGGCGGAAGACTGAAGATCGGATATTGTTTGTTATCGGCATCAAGACAACAAAACCTAAAGGAGTTGCGTCAAATCTACCAAATAAGAACCGAACTGGGAACACGTTAACCAGAATCCTTAACGATTGTAAAGTAAGAAACAAATGATTAACATACTGTTTAAATCCAATTAAGAACATACGATGATGACTGCTCCCTCTCTTTTTCTGCAGAGGAAGACGGCTGAACATTAGGGTTTGTACGGAGGGAATACAAATTGATCATCTCATTAAAAAAGTTCCCCCAAAATCAAACCACAAAATTAAAATACAGAAGATAATCCACAAGAAAAACATACAATCGATTGATTGTACCATCGAGATGAAGATCATATATTTGAAGATGGAGAAAACATGCGGCTGGGATGTAAAATGGAGAGGAAGAATTGAAAACCCCTAAAAAGATAACCTTGTATCCATTCCACTCATCTTCAAAGAAATTCCAAATGATCTCAAGAGCATATAATCTATTCTTAGGTGGTGGTAACGGCGATTAAGCGAAGATGAAAATTTAGGTTTCAAAGAAAATGAGATGCAGGAAGAAGAAGCGTATGATAGTTAGGGTTTCAGGAAATTAGGATACTATGTTTTTATAAGATCCGAATATAACATTGGGTTTGACCCAATTTAGGACCCATATAGAAAAAAAAAAACACGCTCCCACTTTCCCGCCAAAACCAAAATTTAGAGTCCCTAATATTGCGACACGTGTCCCAAATTATTTTCGTTTATCTATACTTTCTATAAAAGGATAAATCCAAGTGACATAAGAAAAGCTGATGTGTCAGATTGAGAGCATGTCCAACAAGGCTTTTCTTATCTCATTATTACCTCATAAAGCCTAATATTAAAAGACTTTATAATTCAAAGTTGGCCCACATCAAACCACTGCCTTGTGTATTCAAGTGTTAAAGGTCTAGCCCACATTCCAAAGGGCAAACCACTGCCCAGATACAATGTAGTAGCAGATGGTTCCTTTGGTAAACGTATATCTAGCAGCAGATGTGTCTAAATTGCGGGTAATTTGAATTTTAAAATGCATGGGGATATGTAATTTTCAATTAATGCATGTCACTCGCCAATAAACGTCTGTTGAGGTTCAAAATTCTGGCTCCACATTCAAAATTCAAAATTCAAACCCTATATATTCTAACTCTATAAATAAGGGTTAATAATCTGGCTCGACATTCAAATCTCTCCCGCTCACATCTATGAGCTTGTCTCTGCCTCTCAAATGCATCTTTCTCGTGATTCAGCCGCTAATCTCTGATTACACTTTTTTGTTCGAATGTTTGGTGATTATCGTTCCAGTATCATTGTTCCAACATCGTCGTTTCAATAAACTTTCCCATCACACATCAACCTTTCAGTATCGATGTTGCAGTATCATTGTTGCAACATCGTGTTTAGTTGCATGTGATATCTTCTTCGATGGGAGACTTCCATGGTTTTATAGAAAGTATATATAGATTCGTGCAATATCGTGAAAAGTTAGATGTAGTACAACAGTTCTGTTTCGCCCTTTGCATGTTAGGTTTGTTTCTTATTTTAAGATGTAGTACAACTGTTGATGATGTTCAGAGTTTTTTATAGAGACTGAAATTTTAGAATATTTTAAGATGTATGTTTATATTATTAAAATGAGCTATCTATCTATACTTTCTATAAAAGGAGAAATCCAAGTGACATAAGAAAAGCTGATGTGTCAGCTTGAGAGCATGTCCAACAAGGCTTTTCTTATCTCATTATTACATCATAAAGCCTAATATTAAAAGACTTTATAATTCAAAGTTGGCCCACATCAAACCACTGCATTGTGTATTCAAGTGTTAAAGGTCTGGCCCACATTCCAAAGGGCAAACCTGTCACACCCCAACCAATGGCCGAAACATTGGGATGAGACGAAGTGTGAAGATTGCTAGAGACATCATAACGCTATTTGTGACAATATTTAATAAACCGATTTCATTCCTTAATTCATTTGTCAACATTACAAAGAAATCGCATTACATCAAGTTCAAGGGAAATACAATACAACATAATCAAAATTGATACAACGATTAAACCTAAACGTCTATATGTGTATCTAGGCATCAACGCTACTTCATTTTATAGCATCATCATCCTCAACCTGTAACATATTTAAAATAAAGTTCAATGCAAAAGCAAAGGCGAGTATACAAGTTTGGTACATACGTATCAAAAGATAAGTTTAAACAATTCCATGTGGCAAGCTCTTGATACGAGATAAACTATAAAATTGGCATGTGTCAAACATATCAAACCAATAATGAAACGAAATATGCTCGTAACATAACCACAAGTCTACGGGCGGGTCGTTAATCCTATAGCGCTACATATGTCATGGTTTGGCTCGTACGAAGTTAATGATAAGTCTGTCACACCCCCAAAATCCACCCGCGGAGTATCACCGCTTGGGAGCGTGACTGACCAGGATCAAGCCACCAATCATATAGAACAACGTAAATAGTAAAAGTAAATGTAATTTAACCAAACCAATCCATATGAAAGGTGTTCAAAACATAAGTATAAATTCAACGTTTAGCGGAAGCATATGAGTAAAAGCCCAACATAAATAAAGTATGTAATGTCATAATGTTTAATCAAAGCATTCACGATCCTGCTTAACCCGAGGACCATGGTAGATAGTCTAGTAGTCGTGTAAGTACGAGTAGTTGTTCAATCCCATCATTCAACCCATTCCCAATCCCCGGGAATCCCATGCCTTGGTAAAGCGTGTGAACTCACCTTAGTTTGCTCGGTATGCTAAACTATGTGCTCACAAGAAATCAGTCAAGTCCTATAGTTATGCATGTATACACAATCAGTTAAGCTCGCATGGATTCGCATGCAATATATGTCACGAAGTGTGTTTAAGCAATCATCGTCATATAACACATAACAGTTATTTCACGTTCATCCAATCATGCATCATATGACAGAGTTCTTGGTCAATTCTAACATAGTTACTCAATAACACACTTTAAGGGTTATCAGGCTAAACAAGATCCACATACTTAACAAGGTTAACAAGCTTAACATGATTATCTTACTTAACAGGAAATAATAATTAACCATGTAAATCAATTAACAGAGCTAACAAGCTATAAGTGTTACATATTAAACAGAGTTACATACCTTAACTGAGTTAATAGAGTTAACAGAGTTAATTGACTAACAGAATTAATCAACTCAGCTTAACTGAGTTAATAACTAATAATGTCATCTACTTAATAGAATTAACAAAGTTAACAAGGTTAATAACTTAACCAAGTTAATAAACTAACTAAGTAAATAAACCAACAATGTTACTGAGTAACACTCACGAAATCACATGTGACAAAACAAGACTTTGGCGAAATCCCTTATAAAATTCGGACCCCCTGATTCATCATAACTCGGACCAAACAACACTCTTAAAAACTCGGACCCCATGATTCATCATAAACTCGGACCAAGCAACACTCTTAAAAACTCGAACTCCATGATTCGTCATAAACTCGGTCCAACCATTCAACATAAAAGTCGGACTAGGCATCCTTGATAAAAGTCGGACTAAACACCCCTCTTAAAAGTCGGACCATAAGTCCTTGCAAAGAAATTCGGACCATGCTATCACTACAAAGGTCGGACCAGGTGTATAACTAAAATTCGGACTATATATTCTCAACAAAAGTCGGACCAAGCATCTTAACATAAAAGTCGGACCACATGTACATCATAAAAGTCGGACCACATGTCTTGTAAAATTCGGAACATACAATCAATCATGCGAATGTTCAAGTTCAATGGAACCGTTACGTTTTACGATCAAGAACCCTAGTTTTCATACATTCACAATGCAGTAATCTAATTAGAAATCAAACATCTCTATCATATCAAGCATCTTAGTGTCAGGCAAGTGATTACACAACTAATCATAAACCATTCACAATAATCTGAATTGATCAATAAACACAGAACCATTATTGGGAGAACTAGGGTTTGCAAGAATCAAATAACCACTGATTAACAACAAATAATCATTAAACATTTACCTTAGATTGATTCTAGATGAAGAGAGGGATCAAAAGTGATGATTGAGAGCTTGTGCCACCAAGAATGATGAAGAAGATGATTGTAGGAGAGGATTGTAGAGGAAGATGTGAAAGTACGTATGATGATTTGTGAAAGAGATTAGGGTTAAGAGTTATTAAGATTTCACTAACTACTCTACTCACCCCTAAGTATCATCTTTTACATAAAACACACCCATCACAATATAATTTACAGTTTCATCACCAAGTTCATGTATTTGTCAAATCATTCCTAAAATAACACATAACCATGCAACAATCACAACACACTTTATCAAATCACAAGTAAAATAACACATAACCATGCAACAATCACAACACACTTTATCAAATCACAACGTATACAGTTACAAAGCAAACCAATTGTGTAAGTAAGCAACTAAACAAACAGTGAACGTGCAATAAATGCGAAAGTGGAATCTCGGAAACTCGAGTTGTCACATTATCCCCAACTTGAAAGAAATTTCGTCCCGAAATTTAGCATGCGGTTACTGAGGAAGCTAGTTAAGTTGTATCGTTTACTGGTTTCCCTGGGGTGTCACATCATCCCCCCGTTGATTTTGTATTTCATCCCGAAATTTTGTAGTAGCTTCAGCCTCAGTAGTGGTTGCACGGTTTTCGAATAACTGGGGATACTTGAGTTTCATTTGGTCTTCTCGTTCCCAAGTGAACTCTGGGCCACGACGGGAGTTCCAACGAACTCGTACAGAAGGTATTCTAGTGCTCTTGAGGACTTTAACATCCCGGTCCGTGATTTCTACTGGTTCCTCGACGAATCGCAACTGCTCGTCGATAGTGAGCTCCTTCAAAGGAACTATGAGGGTCTTATCTGACAGACACTTCTTCAGATTCGACATGTGGAAAACGTTGTGAACTGCACCGAGTTCAGCTGGTAGGTTTAGTCTGTAGGCTACTTTGCCTATTCTTTCAGTGATTTTGAACGGTCCGACATACCGCGGATTGAGTTTGCCTTGTTTACCAAAACGAACCACACCCTTCCAGGGTGAGACTTTGAGTAGCACTCGATCCCCAACTTGGAACTCGAGTGGTTTCCTGCGCTTATCAGCGTGACTTTTCTGACGGTCGCGAGCTACCGCCATGCGTTGTCGTATCTGTGCAATTCGTTCAGTAGCATCAACTACAAGTTCTGGACCTGTGATTTGACGATCCCCCACCTCTGCCCAACAGAGAGGTGACCGGCATTTACGTCCGTACAATGCCTCGAATGGAGCGGCTTGAATGCTGGTGTGGTAACTGTTATTGTATGAAAACTCCACTAAAGGGAGATGATTTTCCCAGCTGTTGCCGAAATCAATAACACATGCCCGAAGCATGTCTTTTAGGGTTTGAACTGTGCTCTCAGACTGCCCATCCGTCTGAGGGTGTGTAACACCTCGAAATTTTGTGTCCAATAATGTGTTGACACGTGTCATGAGTTTACACGTGGCATTAAATATTAAATAAAGGACTAAAATTGACAAACCTTGAATGTATGTAAATTCGAGGGTTAAAAATGTCAACGAGGGGTAAATATACTGTATAGTAACCCTAAATGATGCTCGTACCTTCAAACGAATGAATCATGGATCGTACGGAGCGAAATGCGGAAGAAAGTGAGAGATTACAAGCTACAGGGGTTAATTGTGTCAACATGTTTAATTTATACCTCTGAGTGACCCTTTGACGAACCCGAGGCTTTGTAACAGTAAAATACGCTCACTAGAATATACGATATAAATTTCGCTAAGTTCCGTTTTAAAACGAGAAAGTTATGATCAAATTCGTATGCGAGGGGTTAAAAGTGTCAACAATAAAAGTTAACGCTTTTCGGATAGTAATTAAACTAACCGGGGACTTAACAATGCGGGTAAAAGTCACGAGGCCCTTAATTGTAAATAATCGAGGGCCAAATCGCAAAGTTACCCCTTCGAAACCGAAAGGTCAGGTTAATGATTACAAAAGATTTGAAAATCTTGGAAATCAACCCTCAGGCGGGCCACGTTAAGGAAATGGGTGAGCTAATGCGGGCCGCGCGCCAGTTGAGGATTCGTTTACTGACTTATGGATTCAGGCGGCCCGCGTCCAAGTGGCCTGAATCCTAATGCGGGCCGCGTACGAGTCCCAGATGCAGAAACTTTGGACATATTCAATGTTTAAGCTTGTGAACGATCTTGTGAGCATTAATTGAAGCATGGGCGCCCTCTACATATCCCCTAGCACTATAGGACACCTGCTGATCATCCATGAACCATTGTAGAGTGAGTTGTAATGATCTTGAGCATGGAAATTCACTATAAAAGCCAATGCATTGCACCAATGTTCAACACACCTCAAACCTGCATTCTAGTTCATCTCTGGAGCTCTAAAGCATTCTTTTATCATCCTTAGTCGTGCACCAAGCTTCTGTAAGTATGCCTACCCTTTTGTGGCTTAGTTTATGCATAGTTTAGCTTAAAAGTCAATCCGTCGTAATTAAAGATTGACTTTGCGATAAATCACAAATGGTCCAGTGGTTTGTCGAATCAAAGATAGTTATATATTGGTAATCATGTGGGCTTTAAACCCCTAAAAGGGCACCCTCTGATTCCCACTCTAACTAGCCCGAATGTCAAGTCAAACGTGCTTAGAAAAAGTCAACAGAAATGCTATTTTGCGATTTCATGCATAATCTGTAAGGTAGATGATATGTAACCTGTTTAAACA
This sequence comes from Helianthus annuus, assembly GCF_002127325.2. Classification (NCBI taxonomy): domain Eukaryota; kingdom Viridiplantae; phylum Streptophyta; class Magnoliopsida; order Asterales; family Asteraceae; genus Helianthus; species Helianthus annuus. The sequence continues at coordinate 191,001,709 of NC_035449.2, read as the reverse complement.
CTCATAAAACATGATAATAAGTATATTAACTAGTCTAAGCTTGTTTGATCCGACCATTTACTGTTTTGACCCGGTTCGGAGCCGAAAGTCGCAAAGCTTTGACTTTTGCATTGACTTCAGTTCTGACCCGTTAAAGTATGATATAGATATGCCTTAGGACTCTCTTAGGACCAGGTTACATGATGGTATAACCCTCTGTGACCGGTTCGTTGTCTGTCCGAGTCTTTTACACCTTTCCGTTAAATGCTTAAAAGTTGACCGTAACGCCCTTTTTAATTTAAAACGAGAATTTCGGACACGTGAACGGATCATAACCTTGGTTACTGATTTCTAAGCATGTCCCTAAAATTTCACATCAATCCGAGGTCCAGAATAGGGGTTATGCTAAATAGCGCAAATTACGGAAACTTTAGTAATTAAATAGCGCAATTAGCATAACGCCTATCTAAACCCAGATTTCGACACCAAACCTTTTACACACTGATGTAAAATAATATTTTGAGATTTTTAAAGATTTTTAATTATTTTTGACCTACTCGTAACCTGCGGTTATGGCATCGGTTCGGTAATTACCGAATATACCCTTTTCGGCCATAACTTGAGTTCTACAAGGTCTTTTGACCCGATTCCAGTTGCTACTGATTTTAAATAATAAATAAAGTATTTTGAACTTTATAAACTATTCGGGAAACTCAGATTTCCTGTAGAACTCAGAAACCTCTTTTATGATCTTTAAAAAGACCGAAATACCCCTACGGGGCATAAAATGGATTTAAACTCGTTACAGGCATTATGGAAGGTATCCTACAGATACCACAACCTCTTTGAAGCATATTGACTTAGGAAACCAGTGTAGGACTCTTACGGTTACCCGTTACGCCTTTTTGCGCGCACGGTTCGGCTTATGTAACTAGCTTACATAAACTAGCCGAAACGGGTCAAACCATAATGTTTTGACCCCAAAATCCAGAGTGTGGTTATTATACCCGTATAAAACAAGTCTTCAAACTTGTTGGGTCCAAATCACATTCCATTCACGGTTTTCGCCTTTCACGCGATTAAACCGTAACTATCCTTTGAAACTGACCGGTCTAAGCTACGGCTAAATTAAAGACCCATTAGGATTCTAATAGGTTATTTTAAACCTCCGTTCCAGAATAGGAGACCAGTAAAGGCTATCTGCAATTTATTTCGATTAAGGATTTATACTTGCAAAGGTAAATACTTTTAACTTATTTTCCGTTATACGGGCTTGGGTTACGGTATATAGCATACCGCTTGATCGAGCATCAAATTATCCACCGTTGAGTGGGTAATTGAATAAATTTGATTGGCTCGTTTAAACAGTCTTGTTACTTAAAAGCCTTTGGGGGGTTAATGACCATGTCCCGGATATCCCTGGCATCATTTTACGAAATGGCCACGACCCAAGCGCGGAGTGTAGGCGTACACTCGTCAGTGCATAAATAGTCGATATGGTGTGTCTATTGATCTTTAACCCGGACTTGATCCGGGCTACTGAACGCATAAGGAACATGTAATTCGTTCACAAGATGATATATTTAAATAATTCTCCCAAGTTATAAAAGAGTTTGTGCCTTGTGCATTCAAATCAATTTTAATAAACATTTTTCAAAAGTGTCGGTTGAATGTATTTACCAGTGTAAACTAACGTATTTTCCCAAAAAGACTAAATGCAGGTACTATGCGTAATTGGCTGGATATTCTCCTTAGCATCATAAAGAGTCTCGCAAGCTTAAGATGCCTTCGTCTGTTGAACAATACTTATATTTTATTTGATCCCCTGTGGATACCTTTCGACTATTCGTAATACATTGATATTACAAACAATGGTTAAAATATAAATATCTTTATGCTTCCGCTGTGCATTCATATATTGTGTGGTTTGACTATATTGTTGCCAACTACGTCACAGAAATCCCCCACCGGGCCCACCGGTGAGACACGTGGAAATCGGGGTGTGACAGGGTGATATGCTGTGCTCATGTCTAGCCGTGAGCCAAAAGCTTTGTGCATTGCTTGCCATAATTCTGACGTGAATCGTGCATCCCGATTCGAAATAATAGAAGTTGGCACTCCGTGCCTTGAAACAACTTCCTTAAAATATACGTCTGCGAGAGTGGAGAACTTATCCGTTTCCTTAATAGCCAGGAAGTGTGCAGACTTTGTGAGTCGATCCACGATCACCCAAATGGTATCATTCCCACACTGGGATCTAGGTAGGCCAGTAACAAAATCCATGGAAATTTCCTCCCATTTCCACTGCGGTATCTTAGGTTGCTGAAGTAGGCCTGTTGGTTTCTGATATTCAACTTTGACCCTTGCACAGGTCAAATATTTGCCGACGTACGTTGCGATGAGGGCTTTCATGCTTGGCCACCAATACGTAGTTTTAAGATCGTGGTACATCTTATCCGAACCTGGATGTACCGAGTAGCGAGACTTGTGCGCTTCACCCATCACAAGTTCTCGTAAACCGCCATATAGGGGGACCCAAATACGCCCCGTTACATAGTAGGCGCCGTCTTCCTTTTGTTCTAATCGCTGCCTTGAACCGCGTAAGGCTTCAGCCTTAATGTTTTCTGGTTTCAATGCTTCTACCTGAGTATCTCGTATCTGTGCAGGAAGACTAGACTGAATTGTGAGTTGCAAGGCTCGTACACGCCTAGGTGTAGTGTCTTTCCGATTGAGGGCGTCAGCCACAACATTGGCTTTGCCTGGATGGTACTTGATAGCGCATTCGTAATCATTCAGCAGCTCGACCCATCGTCGTTGACGCATGTTCAATTCCTTCTGCTTGAAAATATGCTCGAGACTCCTGTGATCGGTGTAGATAGTGCACTTGGTACCGTACAGGTAGTGTCGCCATATCTTAAGCGCGAAAACAACAGCTCCCAGCTCTAAATCGTGTGTAGTGTAGTTCCGTTCATGAACTTTAAGTTGCCGCGAAGCGTAGGCAATGACTTTATCCCTTTGCATTAATACGCAACCAAGACCCTGAATCGACGCGTCGCAATAAACCACGAAATCGTCCGTGCCCTCTGGCAATGCGAGGATAGGTGCGCTGCAGAGCCTATCCTTTAGGTGTTGAAAAGCCGTTTCCTGGGGATTACCCCAACGATAGGTGACACCCTTCTGTGTCAGTAGAGTAAGCGGCTGTGCGATCTTTGAGAAGTCTTTGATGAACCGTCTGTAATAACCCGCCAACCCAAGAATTGGCGTATTTCTGTTGGTGTACGTGGTGCAGGCCAGTTCCTGATCGAGTCTACCTTGGATGGATCAACATGAATCCCATCCTTGTTTACCACATGACCTAGAAAATGGACTTCACGAAGCCAAAAGTCGCATTTTGAAAACTTGGCGTACAGTTGTTCCTTTCGAAGAAGTTCCAAGATAAGACGTAGATGCTGCTCGTGTTCCTCCTGACTCTTGGAGTAGATCAGGATGTCGTCGATGAAAACAATCACGAACTTGTCTAGGTAGGGTTTGCACACCCTGTTCATAAGGTCCATAAAGACCGCAGGCGCGTTCGTTAGCCCGAATGGCATGACTAGAAATTCGTAGTGGCCGTAGCGAGTTCTGAATGCTGTCTTAGAGACGTCCTCATCCCGGACTCTCAGCTGATGGTAACCTGACCTTAGATCAATCTTGGAGTAGTAGCTCGACCCTTGCAACTGGTCGAATAAGTCATCAATACGCGGCAGAGGGTAGCGGTTCTTCACTGTCACTTTGTTCGGTTCGCGGTAATCTATGCACATCCTGAAAGTTCCATCTTTCTTCTTCACAAACAGTACTGGAGCTCCCCAAGGCGAAGAACTAGGATGAATAAAACCCTGATCCAAGAGCTCTTGTAGTTGCTTTGATAGTTCTTCTAGTTCAGTTGGAGCTAAATGATACAGTGCACGAGCTATAGGTGCTGCTCCTGGAGCTAGCTCGATTTGAAACTCGACCTGGCGATGAGGCGGTAGACCAGGTAAATCTTCAGGAAACACTTGAGGAAATTCGCGTACAACTGGGATATCCTCTATTCTCTTCTCTTTCGTTGATGCATTAGTAACAAGTGCCAAAATGGCAGTGTGACCCTTTCGTAAACATTTCTGAGCCTTCAGGAAGGAGATGATGCCAACCACAGCACCAATCTTGTCGCCTTGAACTTCGAGAGGTTCTTTACCAGAACGGGGAATACGAATGATCTTCTCCTTACATAGGATCTCTGCTTGCTGCTGGGATAACCAATCCATACCAATGACGATGTCGAAACTACCCAGAACTATAGGAATGAGATCGATAGAGAAAGTCTGACCAGCGAGGATAAGATTACAACCCTGAACTATGTGCGTGGCCTCTAGACTCTTACCATTAGCTAATTATACAACATGCTTGGTGTGTAAGGGAGTTGGTGCACGTTTTAACATTCGACTAACTTTCAAAGACATATAACTGGTATCCGCACCCGAATCAAACAATACAGTAACATAAAAGTCGTCGAGAAGAAACTTACCCATTATTACGTTAGGATCGCTCCTTGCGTCACCCTGACCAATCACGTACACGCGGCCCCAGCGTCATTGCTTCCATTGTTTCCCCCAACGCTATCCCCATTGTCGTCCCTGTTTCCATGGTCGTGGTTCTGAGTCTGGTCCTGGTTTATTTGTGGACAATGTCTCTTGTAGTGATCTTTAGTATCACACTGAAAACATCCTTTAAAACTCTGTTGTTGCTGCTGATTCTGTGAAGATTGAGGCGGCCGTTGCTGTTCTTGAGTTACAGGACGTGAGCTCCGACAATCCTTAGCTTCATGACCTATCTTGAGACACCTCTGACAACGACCCTTGTTGCACTTACCGCTGTGGTGCCTATTGCATCTGTTACACTTTGGATGATTTCCTCGATATCCACTCTGCCCGCGACTACCGGAAAACTGCTGACTGGGACTCTGGTAGTCATCTATCTTTTGCTGCTGCGCCAGAGACTAAATCAGAATTAATCCCTTGCTCAGGTTTCCATCCCACTTGCGTTTGTTTTCACTAGAAGCACATGTAGTAGTAGCTTTAACACGTTTCGGTAGTTTGTTTTGTTCTACTGCCTGGTCTGTGAGACGATGAGCAAACCGAGTGACTTGCTGGATAGTGCCAAGATTAGCTGCGGTCACATGACTCTGAATTTCTGGCACCAGACCCTTGAGATACAGTTCGATGCGTTTGGTGGGAGGGTCTACCATAGTGGGACAAAATGTGGCTAATTCATTTGATCTCTTCGTATAAGCCTCAATTTCAGACCCCGCCATCTGTAAGTTGAGGAACTCCACCTCTAGTTTGTGAATGTCTTCCCGACTGCAAAACTCTTCCTTAATTAGGTCCTTAAACTCGTTCCAGGGGGTGGCATTAGCAGCTGCCAGCCCTAACATTTGAACCTGTGTTTCCCACCAGGTTAATGCAGCACCTTCGAGTGTTCCAGTAGCAAACTTTACTCTACGAGACTCAAGGAAATCACGCACCTCAAAGTCAGTTTCGAGCCTCTCGAACCAATGGAGGAGGCCTACAACTCCCTCAGTACCACTGAAGGTACTAGGTCGGCAATCCTTGAGATTTTTGAAGGTGCAAACAGGTGGCTGAGCGTGTTGGCCTATTGTGTATAAGAATAGGACAAGGTTAAACACAAGAGTTGGTTTAGGAGTGTAGGATCTAAAGGTCCTAGTGTGAGTTACGACTGCAGGGTATACCTCCTGCGTGTGCAGCTGCAAGTGCCCAGCAACTCGTTCGTTAATGAGAGCCGTTAACTGGGCTTGAGTCAAGTTGATACGTCCGGCCATGATCTTCATAGCAAATGTAACGTAAGTGAGAGAGGTTCGCGAATAGTGCGATGATAGAAGAGAGTAAGCACACAAGTTTTCTCAAGCAATAACGAATATTAGGCAATGTAATCTAGGCATACCACGAGCAAAGTTCTATGTAATTCTAGCATGTAGGCAATAAACATAAACCATATTACCTAGGATGTTGAGTCTTGCACGTGGAGCGAGGCGTCGTTGTGGATCGTTGAGCACGGTACTGGTTATAGTCTGGTTTTAATAAAAAAAACGTTTTTCCCTTATTAAAACCGAGTTCTCTATAACCAATGGCTCTGATACCAATCTGTCACATCCCCAAAATCCACCCGCGGAGTATCACCGCTTGGGAGCGTGACTGACCAGGATCAAGCCACCAATCATATAGAACAACGTAAATAGTAAAAGTAAATGTAATTTAACTAAACCAATCCATATGAAAGGTGTTCAAAACATAAGTATAAATTCAACATTTAGCGGAAGCATATGAGTAAAAGCCCAACATAAATAAAGTATGTAATGTCATAATGTTTAATCAAAGCATTCGCGATCCTTTTCCACAACGACCGCGCCTCCCAGTGCAAGCTCCATGTATACCTAACGACCTGCAAGGCATGTAACAGAGAGTCAACAACTAGTTGAGCGAGTTCACAGTAAGTAAGTTCGTAATAGTAAGTTCGTTCGTAACGTGTGGCTCTACTAGGCCGATAGTATGTTCTATTAGTGGGGGCTTCCCATAGTTGCATATACACTAGACTATTTGTAACCATAAGTGTTCTTCTTAACCCGAGAACAGTAGTACGTACAAGCTTTACGTAGGTTTTACGTAAGTGTCCTTCCTGACTCCGGAAGACGGTAGCATATGTGAGTTTACGTAGGTTTTACGTAAGTGTCCCTCGAAACCTGAGGACAGTGGTAAGTACTTGTTTACGTAGGTTTTACGTAAGTGTCCTGCTTAACCCGAGGACCATGGTAGATAGTCTAGTAGCCCGTGTAAGTACGAGTAGTTGTTCAATCCCATCATTCAACCCATTCCCAATCCCCGGGAATCCCATGCCTTGGTAAAGAGTGTGAACTCACCTTGGTTTGCTCGGTATGCTAAACTATGTGCTCACAAGAAATCAGTCAAGTCCTATAGTTATGCATGTATACACAATCAGTTAAGCTCGCATGGATTCGCATGCAATATATGTCACGAAGTGTGTTTAAGCAATCATCGTCATATAACACATAACAGTTATTTCACGTTCATCCAATCATGCATCATATGACAGAGTTCTTGGTCAATTCTAACATAGTTACTCAATAACACACTTTAAGGGTTACCAGGCTAAACAAGATCCACATACTTAACAAGGCTAACAAGCTTAACATGATTATCTTACTTAACAGGAAATAATAATTAACCATGTAAATCAATTAACAGAGCTAACAAGCTATAAGTGTTACATATTAAACAGAGTTACATACCTTAACTGAGTTAATAGAGTTAACAGAGTTACTTGACTAACAGAATTAATCAACTCAGCTTAACTGAGTTAATAACTAATAATGTCATCTACTTAACAGAATTAACAAAGTTAACAAGGTTAATAACTTAACCAAGTTAATAAACTAACTAAGTAAATAAACCAACAATGTTACTGAGTAACACTCATGAAATCACATGTGACAAAACAAGACTTTGGCGAAATCCCTTATAAAATTCGGACCCCCCTGATTCATCATAACTCGGACCAAACAACACTCTTAAAAACTCGGACCCCATGATTCATCATAAACTCGGACCAAGCAACACTCTTAAAAACTCGGACCCCATGATTCATCATAAACTCGGTCCAACCATTCAACATAAAAGTCGGACTAGGCATCCTTGATAAAAGTCGGACTAAACACCCCTCTTAAAAGTCGGACCATAAGTCCTTGCAAAGAAATTCGGACCATGCTATCACTACAAAGGTCGGACCAGGTGTATAACTAAAATTCGGACTATATATTCTCAACAAAAGTCGGACCAAGCATCTTAACATAAAAGTCGGACCACATGTACATCATAAAAGTCGGACCACATGTCTTGTAAAATTCGGATCATACAATCAATCATGCGAGTGTTCAAGTTCAATGGAACCGTTACGTTTTACGATCAAGAACCCTAGTTTTCATACATTCACAATGCAGTAATCTAATCAGAAATCAAACATCTCTATCATATCAAGCATCTTAGTGTCAGGCAAGTGATTACACAACTAATCATAAACCATTTCACAATAATCTGAATTGATCAATAAACACAGAACCATTATTTGGAGAACTAGGGTTTGCAAGAATCAAATAACCACTGATTAACAACAAATAATCATTAAACATTTACCTTAGATTGATTCTAGATGAAGAGAGGGATCAAAAGTGATGATTGAGAGCTTGTGCCACCAAGAATGATGAAGAAGATGATTGTAGGAGAGGATTGTAGAGGAAGATGTGAAAGTACGTATGATGATTTGTGAAAGAGATTAGGATTAAGAGTTATTAAGATTTCACTAACTACTCTACTCACCCCTAAGTATCATCTTTTACATAAAACACACCCATCACAATATAATTTACAGTTTCATCACCAAGTTCATGTATTTGTCAAATCATTCGTAAAATAACACATAACCATGCAACAATCACAACACACTTTATCAAATCACAAGTAAAATAACACATAACCATGCAACAATCACAACACACTTTATCAAATCACAACATATACAGTTACAAAGCAAACCAAATGTGTAAGTAAGCAACTAAACAAACAGTGAACGTGCAATAAATGCGAAAGTGGAATCTCGGAAACTCGAGTTGTCACATTATCCCCAACTTGAAAGAAATTTCGTCCCGAAATTTAGCATGCGGTTACTGAGGAAGCTAGTTAAGTTGTATCGTTTACTGGTTTCCCTGGGGTGTCACAAAGTCTAACACATAATGTCCTCAACCCAAGTTTAAAGTATCAAGTAATCAAATAAGCATGCGTGTAATAGGAATGTTTATGTATTATGATAAAGTTTATGTGTAAGTTTATAAATAACATGTTACACCCCAAAAGGTGGTAAACGAAAAAGGGGTTCAAGTATACTCACAAAGTTTGCATATGCTTTCCGATTATCCAATTGTTGACGAGTAGAGATTTAGAGTCCGAATGTATAAGGGTTAAAGTTCAATTATGCTTAGAGTCGAGATTCAGAATAAAACAACATGAAAATAACATATGAGAATAACATGTGAAAATACTCATCTAATACATATGATACTTGTTCTTGACACTATGTACTCCAAGGAGTTTATTTGGTTTCATGGAACAAGGTTCCATTAGATTCGTAACAAGTTATCATACTATAGGATGATATAATCTAGTACTTGGACATATGAACACTAATTCATCATCTAAGATTCGATTATTTGGATTATGTGCTTATATATTACATATATTTTATACATATTATTAAGTCCAATATTTCAAGCATGAGGTATAAGATTAAGATCTTCATTTAGATACCTCTAAATATCATGGAAATCATGTAGGAGGTAGGAAGAACAAGCTTCCATTTAGGTACCTCTAAGTATTCACCACTACACTTGATGTAAAAACAACCAAGGAGGGTCATGAACATACAATAAAGAATGAATAAATACAACTAATCTAAGGAAAACATCAAGTAATGTGTGGATTTACAAGTAGGATAGCCCAAGCTAGTCCTATAATCACACAAACATCAAGCATTAGGCTTGTTCATTACTTGTGGGTTAAAACCCAAACAAAACAGAAAGTATGCGAGGTTTACACTTCTGATTTCACATGTCTCAACCTTGTTTTTAAGCCTAACCAACCATAAGATAGGTTGTAAGCATTAGGACATAGGTTTGAGTGAGTTAAACTCAAGTTTAAGTAAGTATTGATAAAGATTAATGAAAACAAATTTGAACAGTGGACTTTGAAGCTTATTTGCCGAAGTTCCAGGGGTTTATTCATTGAGAAACACCCATGGAATTGAAGATAAGGTCAAGCCAAGCGTTCTGGAAAAAGAATGAGCTAAAACGGATGAGAAATGAAGAAGTTATGCCCATTTTCGTAAAGCTCGATGAATCTGTCCGAACTCTGATTTGCAGCAACGTTTTTGAGTGGTTGAAAGAGTTGTGAGGGTGTTTCTAAAGTGTAAAAGACTTGAGAGGCCTTGGGTATTTATAGGGGAAGGAGTTAGGGTTGTTAGGTGGGTAATTAAGATAATTAGATGAGAGTTGAGCATTTAAAAAGGAACAACAAATAATAATCAGCCATTGGCTGAGCCTTCACGGCTGTGAAGCAATATTGGCGCCAATATGGCCATTTGCAGCTATTAACCTTTTATTTTATTAGCTTCTTAAAGATTGTAAAGTCTTTATATAGTCATATTATAATGTCTACCAATTGTGAAATGGATAAAATGGCCAAAGAATCAATAGGTGTGGCCAAATATGGTTGTCTTGCTGGCGTGAAAGGGCCATCTTTATATAATTTACTTCTTTTTTTTGTCAACTCATGTTATACATATAATGTATATTAAATAAAAGGTAGGTTAGAAGATGGAAACAACACCCAATGGTTGGTCAAATAAACTGGCCGCAAGTATTTGATATAATTGGATTAAAGAGGTGACTAAGAATGAAGCTGAGGAAGTGGTATGTTTGAAAAAAGAGTTAGATGATTTGGATATTATTATGGAGAATCGGGATCTATCCGAGTCCGAGTTGTGGGTATTCGAGGAGGGTTCTAAACGGTTGAAAGATATTGAGTATTTGAAAAATAAGGATTTGAAACAAAAATCTCGTGCTCGGTGGGCTAAGGAGGGGGACGAGAATTCGTCGTTTTTTCATGGCTTTATTAATGGCCGGAAAGCGACCATTGGTATCCCGGGGATTATGATTAACGGGGAGTGGGAAACGCGGCCGAATATAGTTAAAAAAGAGGTGATGATTTTCTTTCGGAATAAATTTAAATAGGAGATGGCTGTTCGGCCATACTTTAGGTGCTATGATTTGCGAAGGTTATCCTCGGTTAGTGCGTCTGGGCTTGTGGTTCCGTTTTTGGAGCAAGAAATAAAGGAAGCTGTGTTCAGTTGTGGTAGTGATAAAGCTCCTGGCCCGGACGGGTTTAATTTCAGATTTGTCAAGAAATTTTGGTCTTTATTTGAGGTTGATTTCGTTGAGATCTTTAAGGAATTTCATGAGACCGGAACTATTAGTCGGGGAGCTGGTTCGTCATTCATTACTTTAATCTCCAAGGTAAGTGATCCAGTTTCTTTAGGTGAGTATCGCCCGATTAATTTATTAGGGATTGTTTTCTAAAGGCCTTGCTAATAGAATGAAGACTGTTTTGAATTCGTTGATTCATGAGACTCAAACGGCATTTGTTGTGGGTAGATATATTCTGAACGGTCCTTTGATTGTTAGTGAGGTATTGGCGTGGGCGAGACAAAGTGGGAAACGGTTTTTTATGTTCAAAATTGATTTTGAGAAGGCCTATGATAATGTGAATTGGGGGTTCTTGTTGATGGTTATGTGGCAAATGAATTTCCCGGAGATGTGGTGTAATTGGATTTCAGGAGTTTTATCCTCGGCTAGGTCTTCTGTTTTAGTTAATGGAGTTCCTACTTTTGAATTTTCATGTGGTAAAGGTATGAGGCAAGGCAACCCTATATCTCCTTTTTTATTTATTATTGCTATGGAAGCACTTTCCGGTCTTCTTAAAAAATCGTGTTTGGATGGGGACTTTAAAGGGGTGAATCTTCCCAATGATGGACCGTGTATATCTCATCTTTTGTATGCGGATGACGCCATGATTATGGGGGAGTGGTCGGACTCTAATTTTAAAATTCTCAAGCGCATTTTACGTATTTTTCACTTGTGCTCGGGGTTAAAAATTAACATTAAAAAGTCTACATTGTATGGTGTTGGTTTGAATGGTGAAGAGGTGTCGGTGCAAGCCGAAGTGTTGGGATGTACTTCGGGGGACATGCCTTTTAAGTATCTTGGGATTCAGGTTGGAGCTAATATGGGGAGAATAAATAATTGGGATCCGATAATGGAGGTATTCAATAAAAGACTCTCTAAATGGAAGTCTAGGACGCTTTCTATGGGAGGGAGAGTGGTGTTGATTAAAGCGGTCCTAGAGAGTCTCCCATCGTATTATTTCTCCTTATTCAAGGCCCCAGTTGCGGTCATTACTAAACTGGAGAAGATGGTTCGTAAGTTTTTATGGGGCGGAAATGCGGACCAAAATAAAATACATTGGGTTGGGTGGACACTGTGACGCGTCCTATAAAATTTGGGGGTCTCGGATTGATCAAGTTAGTAGTTAGTAATAACTCTTTGTTACTTAAGTGGTTTTGGCGTTATCGTACGGAGGGTCAAGCGTTGTGGAGAAAAGTGATAGAAGCCATCCATGGTTCGAAAAGGAGATGGCTCTCTGTTCCTCACAATAAGAATGTGCGTGGGGTTTGGGGAAAGATTGTTAATTGTGGGAATCGGCTTACAATCAACGGGTCGTCATTTTCTAGTTTGCTTCAAGGGCGTGTGGGTAATGGAAAGGAGATTAGATTCTGGATCGATCCTTGGATAAGTCGGGTTCCGCTAAAGACTATGTTTCTGGCTTTGTTCCGTCTTGAAAGAAACAAGTGGTGTGTCGTGGCGGACAGAGTAAATTTTGATGGGAGAACGGGTATTATGGCTTGGGACTGGAAGACATATCCAGCTTCGAATCCAGAGTCTTCGGAGTTAATAGAGTGCGTTCGGCTAGTTGCTGCAACGGAGCTTCAAACGTTTACAGATTCGTGGGAATGGAACAACAATTCGCTGCAGTATGTGTCAGTCCAGGATGCGAAAAGATGGGTTACTGATGCAAGTCTATCGGAGCTGAATGCTGAGGACAATTGGGTGAAATGGCTTCCGGCAAAATGTAACCTTTTCTTATGGAGAGCTGGATTAATCGGTTGCCTACGGTAGATGTTCTTCGAAGACGAAACATACACGTTGATACTGCAGGTTGTGTTTTATGTGTAGGTTCGGAAGAGACGATTGATCACATTGTTGCCGAGTATTTGTACTCAAATGGTGTTTGGTGTGGTATCGCTAGGTGGTGCCGGATTCCGCCAATTTTTCTGTTTTCGGTTCATGACATCCATGTGATCGCGGAGCATTCGGGGTACTCGCAGCCTAAGAAAGAAGTCATTCGTGGTATTTTGGTGATTACGTTATGGCGCATTTGGAAGGCTAGAAATGAGAAAGTGTTTAGGGAGACGAATGTGTCCATTGTTCAAGTGATTGCGGATGTGAAGGCCCTTAGTTTTCTTTGGTTTAATAGTAGACGCAAGGGTCTTGAGGTGTCATGGGAGGGTTGGCGTACTTTTGATTTTAATGTAATGTAATTGTTTGTGGCTTGTGGCTATCTCCGTCTTGGAGATAGGCCGTTGTGTTTTATTGAAAGTTGCTTTACAAAAAAAATTTATTATATTTTTTTTAACAATTAAAGTCCCTAGTGTTTTATATTTAGCTCAAATTTAATGTTTATTGTGTATAATGACATATAGGTAGATCTTAGTTAAGGACAAATAAGTTAATCGAATGTATCAAATGTAAAAGCGGATTTAAAGGTATAAGTATAAATAAATAAACAAGGCATAATTTGTATGAAATACTAAATTTTTTTATTATGATCGAAGTTACGAATTACGAAAATGGAAGAGAAATAAAATTACGATACGGATGAATAATCTCTCTAGTTAAAGTGAGTTTCGAAAAGCGAGGCGTTACAAAACCACTGCCCAGATACAATATAGTAGCAGATGGTTCCTTTGGTAAACGTATATCTAGCAGCAGATGTGTCTAAATTGCGGGTAATTTGAATTTTAAAATGCATGGGGATATGTAATTTTCAATCAATGCATGTCACTCGCCAATAAACATCTGTTGAGATTCAAAATTCTGGCTCCACATTCAAAATTCAAACCCTATATATTCTAACTCTATAAATAAGGGTTAATAATCTGGCTCAACATTCAAATCTCTCCCGCTCACATCTATGAGCTTGTCTCTGCCTCTCAAATGCATCTTTCTCGTGATTCAGCCGCTAATCTCCGATTACACTTTTTTGTTCGAATGTTTGGTGATTATCGTTCCAGTATCATTGTTCCAACATCGTCGTTTCAATAAACTTTCCCATCACACATCAACCTTTCAGTATCGATGTTGCAGTATCATTGTTGCAACATCGTGTTTAGTTGCATGTGATATCTTCTTCGATGGGAGACTTCCATGGTTTTATAGAAAGTATATATAGATTCGTGCAATATCGTGAAAAGTTAGATGTAGTACAACAGTTCTGTTTCGCCCTTTGCATGTTAGGTTTGTTTCTTATTTTAAGATGTAGTACAACTGTTGATGATGTTCAGAGTTTTTTATAGACACTGAAATTTTAGAATATTTTAAGATGTATGTTTATATTATTAAAATGAGCTATTACATAGAAAAATACAAATTTAAAGAAATATTTATAAAGGATTACACGCTAGAGTTAACAATTGCTAGGATTTCATAGACTTTGGCCTTTCTCCATGTGATTTCATGTTCTCTTTTGATTTTCAGGTCAGTTAGCATGTTGCAGTTTTTCTGATCCTGTTTTAGAAGTTGTGTCAGAAACTCCTCTGCATTCTTCTGGAAATCTGATGGATGAGAGTGGAGGACTTCATCGAGCAATGCTATGTTGTTCCAGGTTTTGTTGTAATTAGTGTCATTTATTATGTCGACTTTCCTGTTTAGTTCTTCGTTTGTTGTTTGTTCTTTGAGTGACCACATGGAGAAGTGTGTTTTAACATTGCTGGTGTCTGACCAGTGGTAGAAGCTGAAGTTTGCCATGTAGATTTTTTGTTGGTTTTCTGATTTGGAACAATTTTTGACAGAAAGTGATTTGTAGGACAATTTGTTGATGTTTTGAATCAAAAGTAATAATCGGTCTTTTATAGAGTTTAAAAACGCGTCTACATGGTAAATGAAGAGTTTAATTGTAATTGTGATAATCTGCTTTAGTTCTTTGAACTTCAAAATTTTGTCCCTTGGGTTTCTTGGTATTTAATTTTATAGTTTTCCCATAAAAGTTGGGGTTTAGAAAGGTGTTTGCATTAAAAGATTGCTGTTTTGAAATATACATTAATTAATATGTTTATATTAAATGTACACGTTTTCATAATACCAAATTTCAGTATATAAACTCATAGTCACTTCACCTGTTTTTCATCACGTTTCCTACGAAGATATCATAATTTCAGGAAAGTCGAGTAATATAGTTTATTCAAATGGCATCATTCACAAATACAAAATCAGATGATTTCAAGCAGCGTTTTGTCAGGCAAATCGAGGAACAGGTGTATGAAGATAGGGCTTCTCTTCAAGAGTTGAAGAGATGTTTTGATGGATTGCACGTTGGCCTGTTCACTAGAGAGCAGGTTTCCAGAGATCTTATGCGGATGCCTTCAACCTCTGTTCGTGAGCTTTGTGTTGTCAGTAATATAGAGTGCGGTGATAGAGACGTGGAGTTCATGGCGATGTTGAAGGACATACATCGAGAGGTTCAGCAATCGATGGAGTTGAAGCTAAAGTTTCTTAATTCTTGCTGTTATTGTTAGATTTGAAAATTAATGTTGTTCAGTATTGGAGTTTTAGTTTTAATGTTATGAATAAATGAATAAATTTAAGATTATGTTCATGTTGAATTGTGTTTGAACAAGTTGTGTTTATTTTTTAGTTATTTAGTGTTTGAGTAAGATTTAGATTATGTTCATGTTGAATTGTGTTTGAACATCTGTTTGGTAAGTCAACAGATGTTTAATAGTATGAAGGGTTGGTTTGATGGTGAACAGATGATAAAAAGATAAAACAAATGTTTAGAATTTGATCAGAAATAGCAGTTTTTTGAAGAATTTGTGCTCCTGCAAAATTACAGAGAGTCAATACTTCGAGTTGTAAAAGGTCTGTTGTAGTTAAAGTTTGGCAAAAGAGAACATTTGCTGATAATGAAACAACTGTGTATTCTAATGACTGTTGATACTAACAGTGGTTGGGCTAATGATGAATAAGTATTATTATAAACGTCTGCTTTAAGTATTATTATATAATTTTGTTTATCAATAACAGTTTTTTGGAAGAATTTACGGTATATTTTGGTGTTATAAAATTTGTGTTGTAGCTAAAGTCTGAGAAAAGAGAACATCTGCTGATGAATAAATGTCTGAAGATGCAAAGGTCTGCTATGGTTTAACAGATGCTAACGAACAACAGATGATATTAAATCTGAAAATGCTTAACAGAGGGTTTGATACCAACAGTGGTTGGGCTAATGATGAATAAGTATTATTATATAGCATCTGCTATAAGTATTATTATATAATTTTTTTTATCAACAACAATTTTTTTGGAAGGATTTACCGTATATTTTTGTGTTATAAAAGGTGTGTTGTAGCTAAAGTTTGACAAAAGAGAGCATCTGCATAAGAATAAATGTCTGAAGATGCAAAGGTCTGCTATGGATCAACAGTGGTTGATAAAATGGATGAATAAGTATTATTATATGACGTCTGCTATAAGTATTATTATATAGTTACCGTCTGTTGTCATAATTTCTGTTTATGCTAATGACTGTTGATTTACTAAACTGCCGACTGTCATCTATTATGCAATAGAGGTTCTGACGTGGGCAGATGTTAGCTAAAAATAAAACAACTGCTGAAAGTTATCATCTGTTCTCATAACTTCTGTTTATCTAACGACTGTTTGACTCACACTGTTCCCAACGACCAACAGAGGTTTCCAAACAACTGTCATTGGTTGGCGCAAGAGAGCTTCTCACGTGGACAGATCTTAGCCATCAAATATTTGTAATTACCGCCACGTCAGCATTCACTTCTTCTCTCTATATAAAAGTTGTTTCATCCCTAAATCGAGGTTCTACCACTGCAGTCTCGAATTCAAAATTCTTAAAAACAG
Source organism: Helianthus annuus (assembly GCF_002127325.2). Taxonomy (NCBI): domain Eukaryota; kingdom Viridiplantae; phylum Streptophyta; class Magnoliopsida; order Asterales; family Asteraceae; genus Helianthus; species Helianthus annuus. The sequence continues at coordinate 190,984,809 of NC_035449.2, read as the reverse complement.
TTTCCAACATATTAAAAATCCTCCAATTTAAATCCTGTTTCATCCCCAAATCACCTTCTTTTTCGATCATGTCTCTGAACATCAAAAACCCTCACAACTACCTCCCCATCTTCGAGAAAACTAGCAAAAATACCAGCTATCACTCAATAATTGACATTTTAACGTCATCGAAATACAAATCAATTCTTACTGCTGATGCTTCGGTTCATAAAGAAACAATCTGACAATTTTAGTTTAATGTTGAAATAGAGGCTGAAGATAATAATCCAGTTGCCATCACATCTAAGGTCAAGGAAAGTGTGGTACGAATTTCTCCCTTTACAATTTCCACTACATTTGAATTGGACGACTTGGCAGGTAAGATCAAGTTTGAAAAATTTGAACTTCATACAGAGTTCATTGAAAGAGGGTATGATGCACAATTAAAGGAAGTTACTATCTATAAACGAAACTTCCCTCCGCCAATGAAATTTTTGTTTCATACTCTTTTCATTTGTCTCTCAGCCAAGACCACCGCATTTAATGAGATATCTTTGAACATTCAGTATTTGGGTTATGCTATTTTAACAAAATCTGATTATAATTTATCAAAAACACTATTTTCTAATTTGTTGAATAATGTGAAAAATGTGAAAAAATTGAAAAAAGGTGTTCGTAGTAATGCTTTTTTGTTGTATCCCAGACTTCTAAGCTTCTACCTACGAAAACAAGTGTCACAAACAGATTTTGAACAAGGTGTAGCTTTTCAAATAAATAGTCTTACAAGTAAAACTTTTACTAAACTTATGGATAAAGAGTCAAAAGTTTTCAACAACTGTAAAAAGGGAGATGAGCCTCTTTTAGATGCGTCTGCATCAGTTGCTCAAACTTCTGTTGGTGAGCGAACTGCTCATGCTGATCATGACACCACAACCGGTGTTGTGAAACACACACCAGGAAAACGCAAAAAGAAAGCTGTTACATCCAAAAAGTCCATCAAAACCAAACAAAATAAAAAGGTTCCTTTGGAAGATGAGATTCCAGAGGTTAATTCAGTGACAACACAAATGTCACTTGAAACCACTGCTGCTACTTCTTCACAGTTATTGGAAAGATCTCAACCCATCCAAACTTCTCATGTATCGTCACAAAAGGATCATGTTGTAAGTACAGGGACACCACAACATGAAGTGGAGCTTTCATATGAAAGTATGTTTAAAAGTCCCTCTCCCAGGGCAATCACTCTTTCTACACCACAACCCTCGGCTCAAGTTCCATTAACAATATTACCTCTGTTAGAAGCAATTGAATTTCAAAAAGAAAACAGTTCCTCTAACGCACACATTACTGATAGTAGATCGCAACAAATGACTGCGTATGAACCAATTAAATCTTCTATTCTACAAACAGTTGAGGATGTTATCTCCGTTGAGTATTACGAAACTCTTGGTGGTAGTTTAAGTGGAGCAGCGACTACAACTGTTGAACCCATTGGTGATCAGTTGGACAGTGGTTACATCATTAAGACTCCTTTGAAGGCAACTACTATGAGGTTACAACTGTAATATCTGTTTCACTGGGAAGTCCCCAGAACGAAGAAAAAGGCACATCTGTTTCTGATGATATGGAGACTTCTCCTATTATCAAAATAAAAACAATCACTACAGGTGGCAATTCAGATGATCCTATTAAAGTAGGTGATGAATTTACTTATAAGGATTTGACGGTTAGAGTGTCTAACATTGAAACAGATGTTGCTGAAATGAAAGAATTGGTTAAGCAGATGATAGAGCTTTTTAAAAGTCAACCTAGCAGACAGGAAATTGCCAATGAGCTTTGGAATTCTATGCAACCCATCTTTCAAGTTCAGAAGAATTTGGCTTAATGTAACCGCAATTTCAGTTTGGAATTTATCAGAAATTTGGTTGATGCCAGGTATAAAGACACACAAGCAGACATTATGAACATTAAGGAACATCTGTTGGAACTTACTGGCTCCACTTCTACATCAATCTTTGAGAAAGATGATGATGATGATAATGATCCCAAAAAGGGGAAGAAAGATTCATTGAGAAAGTTGCCACCAGATTCAAAAGCTAATCCTACAGAAATTGTATTGCCTGCTCAACCTAAATCCCAACCTTCTCCAAAAAAACCATTACAAAAGAAGGAGAAAATACCTTCCACACCATCATCACCCATTTTGTCAATAGATGTTGGGAACATAAAAGTATCAGCAGATGTTTACCAAACAGCTGCTGAGACACCAGTTGTTTCAGCAGAAGTTTCTCAAACATCTGCCATGATCATTTTTACTACACCAACCACAATCCAAGCATCTCCAACATCACAAAGATTTCCCATACATTCATCTTCACTACCAAAACATTATCCTTCACCAGAAATCATCTCCACACGTAAGAGAAAAACTCATATCGATAGAATCACAAAAATGAACAATGATCCTCTGGTAAAGCCAACTCAATCTAATTGGAAGAAAGCTAAAACAGTGGATTCAGATGAGGTATTGAAGTTTAAAAGAATGAGAGCATATCTTGTGGCTGCTGATTATGGTCCAGTTAGATCCATTGCCAGATGGTCTAAACTGAAAATTGTTGAGACCTACAAAAAGCTGGAAGAAGATAGAGCTGAACATTCAAATGTTCTTCAAAAGTCAGTATATCCTACAACTGCTGCTCTGTCTCCAAAAATCGGTACTCCAAAAAACCTTCTCTCATCATCTGATTTGTCTGAATCAATTGTAAATTTAGTTAGCAGAACACAATCACTAAACTCATCTTCAATAATTCTTTGCCCAAGAAAACCAACTGATCCAAAAATATTAAAGTGGAAGTCATGTTCAAAACCCAAGTATTGACTTTGATCAGATCAGATGGTAGTGTTGAAGAGATTAAAATGGATAGTGCATATAATCTGAATGCATACGATCTCCAAGATTTGTTGGACCTTCAACTTGAGAGGGATGATGAAGAAGACATGTTCTCTCTGAACTTTGAATTACAATTCAAAGGAAAAATTAGGGAGATGTTGATGAGAAATAAAAATCAGTAATAAAGAAGGGTTTTCATATCATCTGTTGTATAGGGAGATTGTTGAATCAGCATCTGTTACATTGTTTGCAGTAGCATATTTAATCAGATCACAACATGTAGCGAAGGACATGTTGCTGCGTAACAAATTCTTGAATGAGGTTTGATGTGTGCTGTTTAGGCAGGTGATCGTATGTTCTTAGTTAATGTTTGTTAAAGTTAAGTTGTATTTAAATTTTATTAAGTTTGTTAGAAATCTTTCATATGTACTCTCTTTTTTGAATAAGAGAATTGATATAATCATATGTAACTGATGAATTTTATTAAGTTTGTTAGACATCCTTTAGACATCTTTTATTAAGTTTGTTAAATATCTTTTATATTTACTTATAGTTGTTTTTTAGCTATAATAGATAACACGTTTTGCTACAATATCTATACACATATCTATATGTTCTGTCAATATGTGTTATGCATGGTTTTCTAAGAAACGACCCGTGTTTGCACACGGATCTTACCGCTAGTTAAATATAACAGATGAGTTTAGGAGGCTCTTTTTGTCAGTAGACACAAGATTTGACAAAAAAATGTTCCCCTCTCTCTCATGATCTCTTTTATCTCTCTTTGTGCAAATGTGCAATAGTGAATCCACCAAGCCAAACTCATATGATTCCCATAAAATTTGTCACTAATGGCATACTAGGTGTCACAATGTATGAATAGGACGGAAAACTATTCTAACTTTAGGACATGTGTTTCATAATATATATATATGTGTGTGTGTTAGGCAATGTAAACTAATTTTACATAATAAATAGTTGTATTTTAACAACTTTACTATTATTTTTTAACATTTCTTTTGTCTTTTCCTTAAAGAATTTGGATAAGCTTATCATGTAACATATATTTGTTATTTATAGATGTATACATGCATGTATGTATAGGATTTAAACTCATATGATAAAATGCAAATCTTATAAAGAGATAATTTAATAATTATAAATTATAGTACAATTCATTACCGCAAAATAAAAGAATATGATTAATGTGATGCTCAATGATGTTGCTTGAAATCCTGATGCAAAAGCAACTACTCTTTTATCACTTTCACTGGAGTTGCAACACTTGGATTTTTGAACATCCATGAAAAGTACCACTTTAAGAATAAATCCAAGTAAAATTATATATCAAATAATTCAATGTTACAGATAAACGGATGACATGCATTTGAGGTTTCCCTACCATAGTTATTGTTTATTACATATAATCTATAATCTATGTATAATCTTTTTTAATTACAAGTTTCTTTTAATCGTTATCGTCTGTGAGACTTGAACGTAAAACCTCCTTCTTCTAGACCCAGGTATTTAAATGTTTTATCTTTACCAATGGACGACCACCCCATTGATAATTAATGCATAATCTTACGTTGAGCCACTAACTTTAAGTATGTATATTGGTTGCGTGTATAAACACCAATTTATAACACAAAAATAGTTAAATTTTGGGTTTTCGATTAGAGCCTCCGTAGTGGGGCTGGATATGGCGCTGGAGACAAGCATAGCGCTCGACAACACCATTACAGCCGGCGCTATGGGGATTGAATTTTGATTCTTCGCGAGAAATATCACGCCATGCCCCTTTCTCCCCTACTCACACACATATATTTACATACATATGTATGTATAATCGAAGGGGCTATATAACCCCCTTACCACTACACCCTCTTGTGATATAACCATCCACAAAGCCGCTCTTGCACTTTTTCGCCATTTGTCGCATAACCCTCACCAAAGAACTTTATGGGGCTTTATGACTACACGTGGCCTTATAGCCCATTTAATCAACAAGTTGCGTGTAGCCTAACCAGTTTAACATATGAGTCATGTTCGTGTTAACCCAGTTAATAAATGGGTGTTCGAGCTAACCTCTATTTATAAAGTTAGATTTTTCATAATAACTAGGGTCATTGACCGACGCGCGTTGCGCGATTTACATTGTGGTTAGCATATATGATTATAAAGCATTAAAAAGTTTTTTTCTTTTGGATTTCTTGCGTCACATGTTTGGTTTCTAGGTTTAATCTTTGTGCTAAAATATTTATCATGCTTCATTTCTAGGTTTTGTTACTATGAATGGACATTGATCCTAATAACCAATAGAAGAAATGGCAACTTTAGTTTCAAAGCGGGTTTTTTTTTCTTGTTGGAGATACTCTATCCATAAAAAAACTCCCAAAGATTTCTAAAGTTGCTACGTTTCACAAAAGTAGTACATACATATTGAATTTGCTAAGATCATATTACAAAAAAAAGACATTGATGAACATAAAACAAACTATATACAACATTCCACTTATTTTTATAAAGCCCTCATCAAGAGATGTGATGGTTTCTGTGTATTTTTATGTCCTCAAAGTAGAGGTTAGAGTTAGGACAAGTTTTGAAAAAAGTGTTTGTTATAAGTTTTTGTAACAAACCCATATAGATAACTCCATCAGTGGCATACGCAAACTGATAAATTTTTGTAACAAACCCATAAATTAAGATCAAGAGAACTTACATGGAGCCATGTTTAGCAACATTCGCTTGGCTGCAAGTTTCGCCTGTTAACGGAAAAAGTTTCCTCTGTTTTTGGACAATTCTGACAAGGCATGTTGTCGATTTATATGATTAAAACTCAATAACCAATGACCAAAGAACATAAATATGTATATATACACTTTTATTATGTCCGCAACTCACTTAAAGTTTTGGTTCCGCGATTTAAAACAATAGAAAATACAAAATAGTGAAATTAACATACGCGTTATACCGATTCGAACCGGGTTGAACCGAGCAGCACCGAGACCCGCACTTGAGCTGAGACCTAAGCTGACCCGAATCAATGCTGACTGATGTTGACTTGTCGAACCGAACCAAAGCTGAGCTCACCTAAGTTGACCGAAATGAAGTTGAACCGTAACGTGAACTTGATTAGAAAGATACTCGAATTTGTTAACTTGAATAAACGTAACCCACATCAGCTTCTAACCTGAACCGAACCAAGATAGGGTCCAAAAATGAACCGAGCCAACACACCACGTCGTCTTGATGAGGACTGAACCGAAATCGCTGACCCGAGGCTCGAGTGAACGGAAACCCGAAACCTGAACCGAGTGAACAACCAACAGAACATTATCGCTTCAATAAATAAAGGAATATAATGAGAAGTAGCAGGGGGTGTTACCGTAAACATCGTTGGCCAAAAGGTCTCGGGGAACAATTTAGCTGTCTTAGGATATCCAAAGGCGCCGGTTATACTTCATTTGATCCAAAGTACATTAAAAAATTTATCAAACTAATCCTTACAAAATAGCTTCTAACTGTTAAAAAACTATAAGATATTTTTTATATCAGCCTTCAACGTCAAGCAAAAATTCACTGGTTCACCGATTTTGCGAGCGACTGGGTCTGGTAGTATCTAGCAACAACAATTGGAATTTCAAACTATGAAAGTGATTAATGATACATTTAAGTTGATTGTTTTTAATAGATCTTTCTAGCAACAACAATTGAAATTTCAAACTATGAAAGTGATTAGTGATACATTTAAACTGATTCTTTTTAATAGATCTTTCTCTTTAAAAACTCTATATGAGAAAACAAAATTTAAATAAGCGAACTTGAATGTGCGAGTAAAACGCTTTACGTATACATTCATATAAAGCTATCAAGTGAGTAATGATACATTTAAGTTGACTTTTTTATGAATGTTTCAGTTCTAAAACTCTAAATGAGAAAAACAAATTTAAAAACCATCGCTTGACCTGTGTTTGGCGTTGATACGAAGCATTCAATTTAGGGATGAGCAAATACCGATACCGTCCCGATCCCAAAAATCCCGATCCCGAATATCATGAAAACTGGATACCGATACCGAAATATGTCGGTACGGTATCGGTATTTTGAAGGTAAAATTTGGTATTATATCAGTACCGTACCACACCCGTCCCGATACCGAAAAAGCCAAAAAGTGGATACCGATTCCACTACCGAAAAAAAATCGGTACGGTATTTTCGGGATCGGAACGGTATTTGCTACCATTTGCTCATCTCTAATCCAATTCATACAAATCAATGTCAGCCTTCCTGTTACTATCCTCTATGACCCACTTAAAATAAAAGGGAAATTAGTTAAATCCTGACTACTATCTAATTAACAAAAGGAAAATAAAATCTCACGATCTAGATACTACAGTCTCACATTATGAAATAAGCAAAATGTAACTGCTCATTCAAGATAACAAATTTCAAAGTTCAAACACAATTAATTTGATAAGCAGTTCCGATAAGCAAAATACTAAACACCCCACAAAACAGTTTATCCCAGTTTCTAAAAACAATGATTACTATCTGTGTGCATTTGATAATGTGATAAAATTGATAAGGGTACTGTTTTTTAAACCCGATCCTATTAGCCTTATTTAATCAATTGCATACCCTTAAACCGAACGACTCAAACATTATTTATTACTTATTAATCTACGTAATAAGCTTCAAATAATTAGACCTCATTACCAACTAATCCTCAACAGTCATTCATCCGAAATAAGATCGATCCAAACCTGGAAAGTTCCAATTATCATATTGCTTGTGCTGTGGGAACCGACACCTTAGATCTGGACTGCTTCCACATAAATTGTGTTCATGATCCCATCACTCTACTGCTATTTAAAAAAAAAAAAGCATTAAAACAGCTAAGACTCGCAAAGTACAGCAAAACGATGTGGCTCAGATCTACCAGAAATTGTGGCTGCAAGGTGGGTTGCAGGTCAAACCCTACCATCCGCCATCCTTGCCATGCCATCATCAACTTGGAAAAACTTTTGAGGTCATCATAGCCTAGTGATAGAACCCATTACCACAGCCAACCAACAAAACTGTAGCAAAATACTGTAGTTAGATCACAAAACTGCTATAAAACATCGGTTCAGTAGGCTCACATATAGATCACAGCCAAGAAACCAAAAGCCCTAAATAGATAGTATAACATCGATACGTTAGGCTCACAAAAAGATCACAGCCAAGAAACCAAAACCCGTAAGAAAATTAACGACAAAGAGGTAAAAAAACTTGAATGATATACACACTCAAAACCATCGCCACTGTCCACCAACCAGGAGCGGTGGGTGGCAACCAGAGCACATGTCATGTGGCCTTCTAAGGAGTCGCAAATGATGAAAATACCCTTGCCCACAACATGATATAATCAAGACACCCTTCTACCGTTCTGTGACCATCATCACCCTACAACGTCAATGACCGGGGAAGGCGAGTGGTCGGTAACAGCCTCTGCCAAACAGAGTAGGTGATGAGAGAGAGAGACCGGAAGAGAAGACCTTTGGAAGGAGGCGGCAACGATGGGAGAGAGCGCGGAAGAGAGAACCAGATGCCGATATGCATGTGGCTGCCGCCGTGGCTCCGCCACCAGGGACGGCACCGCTTCTCCCAGCTCTCTCTCTGTCGACCTACACACCGCATCCTCAGGGTGACCGGATGACGAAGTGTCCGCCGTGGTGGCGGAGGGAGTTGCTCCCGTCTCTCTCTAGATTCTGAAGTAGACGTGAAGAAGCAAGTTGGTGGTGATCAGGTGAAGGGATTTAGGGTTTTGATTTTGGGGAAAAAGGGACGATGATGGTGATCTGGTAACGTGGCAAAGTTTTAAGGGTGGAAAGTACTGTTTATACTGTTCATAACGTTGGTTTTTTAATATATAGGATAATTATAATATAACATAATGATTACATGAATACCAAGTTAATTATTACATTTTTTACTTCAATTTATAACAAATTTTTTTCTCACAAATAGATCTCATTATGAACATCATATATACTAATGAGTCATGATCACTATGCCATTTTCACACGTCATATATGCTTTTTATAATAAACACATAAATAACTTATGCAACAGAAATATCATTTTGTAATTCTATACAATAATGTAGTTTGTTCACATTTATTAAATTGAACATGTTATACAAACCTACCAATTTTTTTTTATGAGATGAAGATTTCCTTAGAAAGTACAATATCTACTATATATTCCTCTCCTTTTACTTTTATTTAAGAATTTTTTGTCGATTATGCAAAATTTGTCACTGACGTGAAATTTTTATAAAAGTACATAGACACATCGTAAATCAGGTTAATATTCTTTTGTGATATGTTTGAAATTTGTTCATGTATGTTATAAACAAAATATTGTATAATAAGAAAACTATCACATCAATATTTATACCAACAAAATTAAACATATTTATTCATTTCTAGAATAAAAATACATTGGATTTGGTTGTGGCTATAGGTGATATTACCAAATGGAGTGATCTCCACCTTAGAAAGGCACCTAATGAAATCCACTCATGTCATCTTTTTTTATTTGCTTTCTTTTCCTTAGCTTTTTTAATAATTATAACAAAAGAACAACCACCCACTACTCCATGTTTTATTCACAAAATCTCATTTTGTACCTTCTTTAGATCTTCATGGTACACCTCACCCTTTTAATTATGTTTGTCACTCAAATTCTTTTCATTTTATTTTAATTTAAATTCTATTTTACAGAAAACACCAATTGAGTATAGTGAAATAAGGGGATATTGATAAATAAATAATTCTTAATAAAAACTTGTTTTAACTTTGAAGGGTATACACACTTATATTTGTTACTTAAAATGTGAGGCCATTCTTGATATTTTGAATTTCATGTACGGCTAGTAAAAATAAGTCATTAAAACAAAAACTTATATATATAAATAAAATTCGTTAATACGATGATAATTGTTTGGATAAACCTATCTAAAGCCCCAACTTGAGATTTTCTTAATTCTTTGTATAGTTTTCTTTTTTTACGTTTTCTACTAGCAGATAGTTGTTTATGAGGCATACTTTCTGAAAAGCGTATAAGTTTCAAGCTAACAATAAAAATCTAAAGTAGGCTAAATTAAACATTTAATATAAATGAGTAATCAAATAACCTACTCACTAAACAATAGTCCAATAATTAATCTAACAAAAGTATGTAATTATCTAAAACCTAAAATAACAAATTATAAGAATGAAAAATACATTAATTTGGTCAAGAAACGACTCAAACAAATTTAAGAATGATCGAATAAGATGAGATTATCAATATTCAACACCCACGGTTTTGAAACGAGAAGAATCGAATTTGAGATCACCGACATTCAACATTCGACTAATTAGTGTCGAGGCTTCGTCAATCGTGAACCATCCCACATTTACAGATTTAAATTGCCCTTGTCAAGATTATAAATTTAACTGTTAATTATGTTTAATTTTTAAATGCATTAATAATTGGGTTTAGATGAGCTAATATCTTTAAGATGGGCTAAATTTCTTAAAAAAGGTTATTGGGTTTAGAGAGGCTAATATTGTTTGAAAAGGTTATTGGGATTTAAAAATTAAAAAAAAAAGTTTAGATTTTAAAGGTTATTGTTAGAAAAAAGATTATATACTATGTTAAACATTTGGGCTCCCGTGAGAATGGCCCATGTACGGTAGCCCATCCAGCACACCCATAGGCCATAGAGCCGCATATGAATGTGATATTCGAAATGGTTTTAGTTTTTGTCCATCTCACTACATTTGATTATCTTTCATATATTCTCATTCTCATCTATACTATATAATAAAAGAAACCATTTTAGAGACACTTGTCATTATATTAGGTCATCTCTTATAGATAATTATTATTTTAGTTTAATTTCTTCTAATTAATTATAGATAATCCTCCTATTAAATATTATTTAATTTAATAATATATATTATAGATAATTCTCCTACTAAATATTATTAGTTTAATATCTTATAGATAATTATTATTTAGTTTAATCTCCTTCTCATTAATAATATTATTTATTTGAATTAATCATATTTGAACGTTTTGTTTAGTTTGGTATCAAATAAATTTAACGAAAATGAAAATAAAATTAACTAATATTATTTATCATTTATACATTTACGGAGTTTTAAATAAAGGGTTAAACTTATTGAGACTTCGTTAACAAATTTTGCAACAACCGAATAATCTATTTTTATCACGAAAACCAAACTTTGTATTAATATATTAAATATTTTTATCTTCACTATACAAAATTACATTTACTCGACCCATGTAACACATGAGGTTTTTTAAGATATAACTTTTTTATTATTTGATATATAAATTAGATTTTTTCAATTCGTAAAATACACGGGGTTTTTTAAGGATACATATTTTTAATTATTTAGTACAGAAAATTACATTTATTCAAACCGTGTAATGCGCATATTTTTAAAGATGTAATTTTTTTATTGTTTGGTATATAAAATTATATGTATTCAACTCGTGTAATAAATGAGGTTTTTTAAAGATATATTATTTTATTATTTGGTACACAATATTATATTTATTCAACCTGTGTAATACACGTGGTTTTAAAAATATAACTTTTTATATGGTATATAAAATTTCATTTATTCAACCCGTACAATATGATTCTTATAGATATAACTTTTTATTATTTAATATATAAAATTATATTTATTCAACCCGTACAATAAATGAGGTTTTTAAAGATATATTGTTTTATTATTTAATATATAAAATTTATTTATTCAACCCCGTGTAATACACGGGGTTATAATCTAGTTCTCAACATATACAAAAGAAAGTGAGGGGAATAGTGCCACACAGCTGTGTGGCACTCCCCTATTGGACCACCGGCTTTATTATTTTATACTCGTTTTAAAATTACGATTTCGTCCTTAATTTAAAATAAAATTATCTTTTCGTCCCCACTTCAAAATAAAATTACGTTTTTGTCCCTCGCTCAAAATTACGATTTTGCCCTCGGTTTAAAATTATTATTTTCCCCCAGATTACAACTACAATTTTGGCCCCGGTTCAAAATAAATATTTGCTTTTGCCCAAACTAAAAATGACGACTTTGCATTTTCGCCACTTTCAAAAATTATGATTTCGCATTAAGTTTAAAATTATGTTTTTGACTGGTTCAAAATAAAACTATGCTTTTGCCCCCCAATTCAAATTACGATTTTGCCATCATTTCAAAATTTTGATTTTGCCCGAGTTTAAATTAAAAATATAGTTTTGTCCTCAGCTTAAAATTACGATTTTATCCTTAGTGCTAGTTATATTACGATTTTGTCTCCGGTTCAAATTTATAGTAATTCCATCACTTTAACTTTTGGCAAATTACGATTTTACCCAAGTCAACAAATACAACTTTGCCCTCACTTCAAATTACAGTATTGCTATCGTTTTAGTTTTTTTTAGCAAAACTATAAAAGTATTTTTTTAATTGGTTGACTGGATTTAATTTTTTTCCATGTCAAGGAGTTGCCTAACATTCGCTCATTAATCCTGACAAACTACAGTTTTGCCCTGAGCTCAGAACTACGGTCTTGTCATCGTTTTAGTTTTTTTTTCTAACAAAACTATAATAGTGTTTTTTTAATTGATTGAGAATTATTCGGTCATCACCCCGCAACGCGGGCGGGGCATCAACTAGTTATGTATAAAGGGGTGGTTCAAATGAAAACCACTTTAATTGTGAAAACTCGAAAACTAACTAAAAAAAGCCTAAAAAACACACAATTTTTTTTTTCAATTTTTTTTATAAAAATTGCTGGTTTTTATATATAAAAAAAACTTTTTTTCAAAAAAAAAAAAAATTTCTGTAGTACACATGTGTAGTACACATACACATGTGCACAAATTTTTTTTTTTTTTTGAAAATTTTTTTTGTTTATATAAAAAAACCTGCGAAATTTGGTTTGCAAAAAAAAAAAAAAAAAATTTTGTATGTTTTTTGGCTTTTTTTAGTTAGTTTTCGAGTTTTCACAATAACTAATGGTTTTCATTTGAACCTTCCCCTATGTATAAAATGCTCACGTATAGTTTTCAAAATGTCTACTAACTAGTTATATATTAAACGCACCCCTAATGAAATGCTAGAATCGATAAGAAGTTATTAGGGTGTAAGGGGCACTCCTCTAAGTGGGGAGTGACCTCTCTTACCCACAGCCAATCAGCACGCGCCACGTCAACTCCCCACTTAACTTCCCCCACACCCTCAATTTGATGGCGGCACTCCTCTCTTGGGGGACTTGCTTTTTTTGTTTTTTTATTTGTTGTAATTATGCATGTATTATAAATTAAACAAATATTAATGAAAATTAAATAAAATTTAAGAAAAGACATTTCATTAAATTAAAAATAAAAATTACATTCAAACTAGAAAAATAAAAAAAAACAAACTACTCGTCGTCGGGAACTCGGAATCCATTTTTTTTAAAGATTGGGTAAAAAATTAGATGAGTTGAAGGGTTTAGGAGAGTAATGTAGTGGGAGTTGTTTTGGGTTTGAAAAATAAAAAGATTGAAGTGGGTTAGTATTTATAGGGTTTAGGAGATTTTTTTTTTTAATATATAACGGCTATATAGCCGTTTTAATATAAAAAACGGTCAAAAATTACAAATCTCAATCGGTGAACATAACCCGCTCCCCACACCCCGATTTGGGTCACCGAGGGGATGGCGGCGGTGTTCCCGAGCGGGGTTCACACTCACCGCCCCCCTCCCCGAGAGCGCCCCGTTCACCCTTAGTCTGTAAAGTAAAGCACAAAACAACAATTATGAAACATGAAGCATGCAATTGATAAGTATGTTTAGTTTTAGTATAGGGCCAGAACCAACTTATTTAGTAGTTTCACTAATTGTTTTCATCACTTCAAATAAGTTTGTTTAGTGTGCTTAACCTTCATAGTACCAAAAAAAAGTTCGCAACCACACACAAAATTAAAAAGTAAATAAAACAAAATGGTAAGGGTGGAGGGTATGATTCAAACATTTTAGGGTGTTTGAGTTTTCTCTATCCAATAATCTAATGCCATGTCAACTCCCCCCTTCACTCCCCATTTTCTACTCAAACACTAGGAAATAGGAATGATTCGAACACATGGAGAGTGGTAAAGAATGTAAAAAAAATTGTGATTGGTTGAAAAGGGTTGGGACCCACCATTAAAACCCCATCTCTCCTCCTTCCCTCCTTTTCCCACATCGGTGAGTAGTCACCGAAATCACCCCTCCCTACTCATCGATGGACGGGCAATTATTCACCGTGCGGTGAAACCACTCCCCGCTAGAACTCCCCGACATCATACCGTCCGACTTAAATTACAAATATAATCGTCTTTGGATAATCCGCGACTCTCATCGATGGGCTTGGTCTTGAACCCTACCTTGGGCCAATGTACTACTTGAATAGTTGAACTAGAGCGTGTTTTTGGGCCTTTTTTATTAGTTGTAACAAGCACTATACCATACATGAATAATCGATTCTTAATTGGGCCTTGCTTATTATATTTTTATCTTGGAAACAATGTTTATTATCAGTGTTGTAAAAATCGCGACTAGTCGGCGATTAATCGCTAGTCGGCCAGTAGCTGAGTAATTTTTCGTTAATCAGTCCATTAATTGCTAGTCGGGCCTAGTCAGACCTAGTCGGCCGACTTTAACCCAAGACCCCTCCTCCCCTCAAACCCTAATGTTTAAAAGCTTTACCTTTACCAATGGACCACCACGCCACTGGTAACCCCAACTCCATCTTGATTTAAGATGAAGAAAGTACAAATTGAAAAAAAATATATATAAAAAAAAAACTAGAAGTGAAAGAGCCTCTATTTAAACTAAATTATAAAAGGACGCGAATAAAATGTCCTTTGAACACTTCAAAACAACATCATAACATTTTGACATCCGGAACGCTAGCATGGATCCATATTATGGGGTTTCCATTTCATAGTAAGGTTAGAATAATGCGAATAAAAAGGTTTTTTTTCGTATAATTTGTTTACTTCTTTTAAAGAAAATATCAAGTCGAAAGTTGCAATATATGAACATAAAATCCAATTGCAAAGTGCGAGCATATATTGATTGGGCTATCCAGCCCGTTGAAAATTTAATATGTCTCTGATTTCAGGCCCAAACAAATATAAACCCAAATCAATTAATCTACTAATACTAACTACTTCATGAAGCTTAACCATTAATAGGCCCAAACAAATATAAACCCAAATGAATTAATCTACTAATACTAACTACTTCATGAAGCTTAACCATTAATATTAACATGCTTGAATTTTCCGGTCTTTTGTCTCATACTAGTTTATGCCCCCCCCACCCCCCGCGTGCGCCTGCGTTGTGAGGCGATAAGCCGAATATTTCTAAGTTTTATAATATATGCGTCTGTGTTTCGGTTACTTGTACATACTACTCATTACACGATCTCAATAAAAATTAATTCAACTCTCGAGTGCAAAAAATTCAGTTCTTACAAATAAATACTCAATACCCAAGTAGGCTTATAAAAGAGATCATGATCTGATCAATTGCTTTTTGGGTCGTCTCAGACCTTAGGATTGGTGTTCAAGTCAACCAATTAAAATAAAACACTACCACAGTTTTGTTAAAAAAAATAAAAATTAAAACGAAACACTGACACAGTTTTGCAAAAAAAAAAAAAAAAGTAAAACGATGGCAAAGCGTAATTTTGAACTTGTAGCAAAATTGTAATTTATCATGACCAATGAGCGAGTGACAGCCAACAACCTGCCATGAATAAAAATTAAGTCGACTCAACCTGTTAAAAAATACTACTATAGTTTTGCTAAAAAAGAACTAAAGCGATGTCAATAATGCATTTTTAAATTGGGGGCAAAATCGTAATTTATCAGGCGAATGAGGAAGCGTCAGACAACTTCCTAGCACTAACGATGGCAAGTCTGTAATTTTTAATAGGGGCAAAATCATATTTTTTCTGGACCAATGAGGAAGTGTCAGTGTTTAGACCTCTACCTTTTTTTTTTTTTTTTTTTTTGAACGGCAAATTTGGATCACTGACGGGCCACTGGAGTATCATCGTGCCACCAGCAGAACCACCCGATCATATCCATCTCCACTAGGCAATAATGCCTTATACACCAATTCAGGAGGAAACCCAATAAATCTGAGAAAACCCCATTTGTGGGAATCGAACCCATGACCTAATGGTTATAAGCCTTATCCCACCACTAGGCTATAATGCCATGGGTGTTTAGACCTCTACCTAACACTTTTCTTCACATACCTTTTGGGCCGCCCTTATCAACCAATTGTCTTGGTTTACTATTCCTGACATCTTCATTGTAGATAAAGAATGTAGATAAAGGTAATGTAAATTGGTGTTTAACTTGGGCCATGTGGAATAATCAAGTTTATCCTAACCATCTAACTAAAAAATAAATAGTAACATGTACAACATCGTTCTTATGTGAATCAAAATTAACCGAAATCATCAACGAGAAGATGCATGTATTTGTTAACTAGGTTAGAACCCCATATATTATACATGTTAAATAAATATAAGTTTATATATTAAGTATTAAAACAGTTACATCTTTTAAAAGCTTGTGTATTATCGCACGGATTAGATAAACTCTTGTATTACACGAGATTAATATATATATTTTATATGGTCAAGACATGCTTTTAAAAAAATGAACTTTGATATACTGTTTACTTATTATAACATTTTTCTTTTTTATTATTAAGTTAGAAACTTGTGTATTACACGTGTTATAACATTTTACTTTGTGTTTTATACATTGTTGGGTTAGATACTTCATACTTGTGTATCACATAGGGTTGGATCAATGAAATACCAAATGGTTATTAATATGAAGAAAAAAATAAAGAAATAGGTAAGAAAAGAAATATCAAATAAATAAGAGGTAAAAAGATATTATGATTTAATATAATTTTTCTATAAGAGAGAGAAACAGAATAATATGATTTCATATTAACTAGAATTGATTCCGCTGTGTTGCAGCGGCTTGACGAACACAAATTTATAACACCAAACACAAATTTATAACACCAACTGATTCACATGACGTAAAGCATAGATGATGGCAATCGAACTTATACCGACACATATTAGAAAGTCAAGAGGAACAAGGAGATAATATGAAAAAGAATAAGTTAAAGAACTTAAGTGACTTTATGGTATCAATACACTGCTGACACTCAGTGTAACAATCGAAAGAAAAACTCCTAAAAATAAAATTGCTATATCGAAAACCATAAAAAACAAATCAGCAATATCAGTACCATGATACTAAATTATTTGGATGGCACCAACTCGGTTCCTCATGTTCTTTCAAATTAACGAAATATAACATACAAATTATTATTTAAATATATGTCTTTTAAGGTAAATGAAAAATAAAAGAAATCAAACTTTAGTGGTGGAAAAGCAAAAATTAAAAAGACACCTGGCGTAAACTATCGATGGTAATTGATATATATAATAATATTTTAATAGAAGAGACGAATAGAAAAATAAGGGCCAGAAAAACACCAGAAAGGAACGCTTGTCCTCAAGAATTTGCATTTGTTATATAATAAAACAACAACAATTATATTATATATATATTGATTTCGAGGGATGATGAATAGTAAGTTTATTTTTATAATAATATATAGTTTTTTATTATTTTATTATTTTATTATTTTATATATTATAACAGTTATTATTATATTTACTTTTCATAACATATTTTTCTTTTTTTTTAAACATATATTTCATTTACCTTTTTTTAATATATTAATTTGATACTTTTTTAATAAGTTACATTTATAACTTTTTTTAAAAGACTTAAGTACGTAATTGTACTTGATTTCTTTCCCTGACATTCTGTTATAAGTTTTGTTAAAATGTGGTTATACTCAAAATAAAGTATTTATCTAGTATCATAAAACGGTACGATGATAAACTAAATCGTTCTAATGGTTTGACTTTCTAAACAACATGCTTTATTTTCAAATCATGTTTGTTTTACATTATCATTTACTCGGTTTCGTCGCAACGCGCGATATAAAAAAATAGTAACAATAAAGATGGAAGATCATATATTCCTATACACATAACTCAAATGTGGGTTTTTTTTATAATATATCATTAAATACATTATAATAAGGACAAAAGTTGTGCATTAATATTATTAACAATTAACAATAACAATGATAATAAAGATAGTTAGGCTGTTTTTTTTAGATTCAATGTTATTACTAATATCATATTAATAATAATAACAAAGATAAAGATTATATATTTATAATATTAGTTAGATATAATGTTACATGTTAATTAATATTAACATTACCGTCGGCTGGAGACCATAGCCGGTTCCTCCATCATCGCCGCGCCTCTCTCTATCTCTCTCTCCCCTCGTCATGGTCTCTCTCTCCCTCCGTCGCGCACTCTCTCTCTATATCTTTGTACCGTCAGAATGGGAAACAGTGGTTTTTTTATATGTTAAAAAACCCTTAAATACCTCCCTCAACTTTACTGTTCATTCCATTCGTTTATTATATATAGAAGAATAATATTATAAATAAATTAAAGAAGATAATAAGATGTGTTATTAATTAGAATTTTTTATTATAAGTTAGATGTATTTGTATGTACTTATTATCTCTTACACAAAGACTACCCACTAGATTTTACAAGTTTTCATTCCATTTGTTATCACACATTAGCATGCCATTTTCCTTAACTTTTTTTTATCACTAACTCCTAAGATGGTTTTACTAGTTTTCACCTAACTCCAAACATTTTATTAATCATGATCCATTTATTAAAATTTTTGCCTTTCAAACAAAAATTTAATCTTTTTTTTTTTTTTTATAAACGAATTTACTTCAGTACTTAAATAAAATCAAAATAATATTAAAACTACTAAAATAAAAAAAAACATTAAAATCAAAATTCCTAAACTAAAAATGCAATAAATTTAAAAGTCTTAGATACATTAAAATAAAAGGTCCCAAAATAAAAATACATTAACATAACGAAGGCATTTGTGAAAGAAATCGTTAGCGAATCATGATTTTTTTATGGTCGACTATTTGTTTGATACTCTCATCGAGTTTATCCATTTTGACTTCGAGATCCACTTGACTTGAAAACGAACCCACACCTCTCTCTTTTGCTTTTGCACGATTTTTTCTAATAGGACGAGTTACATCAACCAGATCATCCGTAATATCAAACCCATCGTCCGAGTCATTTAAATTAAAATTGGACAGCGCATCCAAATCTACATTCGTGGACGATACGCTCTTCGACCATTTGGACCGTGGCTCCCGCATGTCCATAAGCGAGACAAGATGCCACTTTGTGCTTTTTACTTTAAATTTGTCATTGTTGATCCATTGTGAATGAATGGCCTTTATCTTGTTTGTAGGTTTTGTGTGTTTCGATAAGCAAATCTACATCATTTGCACCCCGCTCTCGACCACCGCATTGGTTAGGAAGGTTGTTGAAGATGGCGTTAATGGTGGTTACTTTTCTCCGGATTCCTCTCCATTTACCGGAAGTTTGATCCGGATTGTGGTAAGGATCACGTTCCATGATGTTGTGTAGGGTTTGACTAACACACTTCCAGAAATCCGTTCCTTTTTTATGATCCGCATTGAAACTTTTACATAAGAAACGTAAATATATTAAAAACATAACATATAATAAATCTAATATATTAAAAACATAAAAATTTATATATTAAAAACATAATATACAAAAAATGTAAGACATTAAAAACACAATATATTAAAAACTTAATATAAATATGAAACAATAAATAATAGAGGTAGCTGGGTCCTCCAAGATGTCCACCCAAGCACGAGCCAAAGCGATCTCCTCCGTAGACGTCCACCTCTCCAACGTTTTTTCAACGGGTTTGGCGCCGTTCGCTTTCTTTTTATGCTTTCTTTTTTTTGTTGTTGACGGGAGGGGCGCGTTTGTGTTGGTTGTACAAAGTCGGGTTGAGTTTCGCGTATGGCGGTTTGTGAATTTTGCATGTTTAAGATGGTATTGATAATAAAAATTCACCGCTTGAGCTTGTTACGAGTCGAATGTTGCATCACCGGTCGATCGATAACTACCAACGAAGAGGTAATTGTTGGGTTGAGAGTATGGTGTGTTAGGGGTATTTGGTGTGCTGGACGTATCCGGTTTGCTTCGGTAAGGATTGTTTGGGTCTATATTGCTCCAAGGAAACATGATTTATAACAAAATGGGTAGAGTTTTATGAAAAATTGAAAGAGATGAAAAGAAAAGAGGGTTGAAGGTGGGGTTTGTGTTTCAAAAATGGTAAGTGTTATATATATATGATTTTGTGTATATATATATATATATATATATATATATATATATATATATATATATATATATATATATATAGGGGATCGCTAAAATGAAAACCACCTCTAGTTGTAAGAACCACATGAACCACTTTTTAGCCCTTAGATCAACTAGATGGATGGATAAGATTGAAAGTAGTTAATATTAATACTAAAAGCTTTTTGTCTTATTATGTCTTTAATATTTTAATCAAAAAGGGTATTTAAGTAATTTTGTTTTTTTGTATTATTAATTTTATTGTTTTTTAATACATTTTTGTCCCTATTGCATTAAATGTTTTTTTTTTCTAAAATCAGTTTTTTTTTATTAAACAAACATATTGAAAATCAGATTTTTTGATAAAAAAAATTTACGTGCGTTTTTTTACGACCCGTTTTTTACGCGCGTTTTTACGACCCGTTTTACGCTCCGTTTTTCATGCCGTTTTACGACCCTTTTATTAGTTCCCGTTTTTTACGACCCGTTTTACGCCCAACTTTTTCACGCGTCGTTTTTTCGACGCGCCGTTTTTACGTTAACGTTTTTTACGTTTTACGCGCCGGCTTTTTACGTTAACGTTTTACGCGTCGGTTTTTTAGGTTTTACGTTAAAATTTTTACGTTTTACGTTTTTTATGTTTTAAGTAAAACTTTTTACGTTTTACGTTTTTACGTAAAAAGTTTTACGTTTTACGTTTGACGTAAAACTTTTTACGTTTGACGTAAAAAAGTTTACGGTTTACTTTAAAAAGTTTACGGTTTAAGTTTTTTTTCTTTTTACAAAAACTTTTTTTACACAAAGACGAACGCACCCAGAAAATCGTTACTCGGTAGGTGTCTCAGATAGTTTGCTATCATCATCGACGCCTAAAAAAATATAAAAAACCCAACAAACAAAAATAAAAAAGAACGAGTGGATTCTGGAAAAAAAAAAGAAGTTTTGGCTTAGATTTTCCAAACATCAGAGGCTGCAAAGTGGTGTTGCGGGTTCTAAAACCTATCCACCACCATCCTTGTCGCGCCATCGTCCTTTTTTTTTTGCATTATCATCGCCGATTCAAACCCATGAACATCATTCAAACCCAGATTCAACATGAACATCATTCAAAAACAGAATATCATTCAAACCCAGATTCAACAGCATCAAAAAAGGTCCCAATAACATCATTCAAACCCAGATTCAACATGAACAACATTCAAACCCAGATTCAACATAATCAAACCCAGAAAGTCAAACCCCCAAGAATCAAGAACATATACCAAAAATCAAGAAACATATACCAAAAATACCATCGAACCAAGAATCATCAGAAAAATCACCTAAAACCATAAAAATGGATGCTAGATCACACACCACCACCTGTCGTCGACCCACCACCACCCAGCCGTCGAACCGCCACCACCCACCGTCGAACCGCCACCACTAACCCGCTGTTAGAACCACCGCCGCCGACCAACAACCACCGTAACATCATAGATTGGGACACCAACAACCACAACATCATAGATCGGGACACCAACATCATAGATCGGGACACCAACAACCATGGATCGGGACACCAACAACCACAACATCAAAATCAGAGCTCACTACCCCCCAATTGGAGCGACGATGATGGCGGCGGTGGTGATCTCGTCGGACGGGAAACGAGCCGAGATAAGAAGGGGGCAACGAATGGGGGCGGCGATGATAGTTTTCTTCGGCGGGTATGTTTTGAAGGAGTGTCAGAGACACATTTGAAGAGATGAGAAAGAGATGAAACAACTTGAGAAGATGAAGCTCAGATCTGGTTTTCCTTCATGTAGATGAAGAGATGAAGGATTATGAAGAAAGAGAAACGGGTCTTAAATTATAAAGAGAGAGAAAGAACTGAGATATTATAAAGGGAGAGAGAGAGAAATTTGTCAGGTGCATTAAAATAGAGAAAGAGACAGGGATTTGACATTTGAGCTAAATGACTAAAATACCCTTTTGGTTGTCATATTCTGATTGGTTGAGAATGGTTTTCGCGGTTCTTACAACTGAGGGTGGTTTTCATTTTAGCGGCCCCCTATATATATATGGAGAGGATCGTTAGAAAACTACATCTAAATGAGAAAACTAGAAAACTAACTAAAAAAAGCTAAAAAGCATACCAATTTTTTTTTCTTTTACATTTTTTTATAAAAAATCGCTAGTTTAGCTTTTAGGGTTAGTTTTTTTGGAGGTTTAGGATTAGGATTAGGTTTTTGGGTGTGTGGGGGAGGGGGGGTTTAGGTTGTTTTCAGGTTTATGTTTAGGGTTTACTTTTAGGTTTTCGGAGAGGGCGGGGGTGGGGGATTTAGGTTTTTTTTTTTTTTTTGGGGGGGGGTTAGGCTTTTGGTGGGAGGGTGAATTTAGGTTTTTTTTGGGGGTGGGGGTGGGGATAGGGGGTTTAGGTTTTTGAGGGGTGTCGGTGGGGGGTATGTTAAGTGGTTTAGGCTTTCCGTGTTAGTGCACATGTGCAGTACAACAAAATTTTTTTTTCCATACATAAAAAGTAGCGATTTTTTTTATAAAAAATTGTAAAAAAAAATTTTTGGTATGTTTTTTTGGCTTTTTTAGTTAGTTTTTTTGTTTTCTCATTTAAATTAGTTTTCTCATGATCCATCCCCTATATATATATATATATATATATATATATATATATAGGGGAAGGTTCTATGCAGAACACTAAATATTGTGAGAACATGCAGAACAAAATGAATCACTCATTTTTTTCAATCCTAAAAACCTAAAAAAGAAATGAAAATATTATAAATGTATGATTTATTGTTTCTCACACTAGAATTTAAAACAAAATATGAAAAGTATTCAGTTTTTAAATAACCTACACACATATAGGTAGGCTAAATTACCTACATGTATCTAGACTATGTGTAGAGAAAAATTTATGATTTTTATGTATATATAATATAAATATGAATGTAAGAAACATAAAATTTAAGAGATATGAACCTTAAATACCAAAACTTAGTGATTTAGAGTTCTTCCTTTTTGTTCTCGCAATAGTTAGTGTTCTGTATTGATCCTTATCCTATATATATATATATATATATATATATATATATATATATATATATATATATATATATAGGATTAGGTTCAAGAGTGAACACTCCCCTCAGTTGTGAACCGTGTGAACTCATCTTGGCCCTTGATTTCTATAATCTTGAGATTTAGATGAGTGGTATGATGGTAATTATGTGGTTAATTTTTTCCATTTAATTAAATACAAAAAGGGTATATGTGTAATTTTCATCTTAAATTGATTGCATAAATCTTGTTCTCTCTCATAAATTAAATAGGAAGGTAATTTTATAAAAAAATAGATTTAAATTATTATCTTAATAATTAAAATCAGTTACATATTTCACATTTTAATTCTTTATCCATAATATCTTTCCTATTTTAAATTCATTATCCTTGCTCTATTTAAATGCGATGTACACATGTGTATTCTGATTTTGCCCTGTTTTTAATGCGATGTACACATGTGTATATCGTCTGTTTTTGTGATATCTCAGATTTTTTTTTTGTATTGAATGTTTGATGTACACTTGTGAATTACTATACACGTATGTACGATGCTGAGTATACATACGTACTGTTCTATTTATATCCAAGTACACATGTGTATACCGTTTAAATATGAAGGTTACGTGGATCTTAAAAATCAAAATTTGAATTCTGGTGATGAAATCTGAAAAATAAAATTGAAATAAAAGATATTGTGGATAATTAATTTAAAATAGAAAAGATAGTATGGATAAGGAATTAAAATAGGAAATATGTAACTGATTTCAATTATTAAGATAATGATTTAAATCTAATTTTTTATAAAATTACAATCCTACCCTTAACAACTAAAAAGGAAATCAAGGGTCCATATGAGTTCACACAGTTCACTCTTGGGAGGTTGTTCACTCTAGAACCCTACCATACATACATATATATATATATACATATATATATATATATATATATATATATATATATATATATATATATATATATATATATATAGGGTAGGGTTCATGCGAGAACCACCCTTATTGCGAGAACCGCGAGAACCAAAATATATATATATATATATAGGGTAGGGTTCATGCGAGAACCACCCTTATTGCGAGAACGGCGAGAACCAATGTGAACAGGGGGCAATTTTGTAAATACCAAACAACTTTTAAAATATTGGACTTCAAGCACAAATTAAATTACACTTAATACAAACTTTCATGTCCATTCTCTCTAACCTCTGATTAGATCCAGATCTCTCAACCTTCAACCTGAATCTCTCAACAATTCTCTACAGTTCGTCCCTGAATCTGTAACACCCCAAAAACGGGTTTGGTAACCAAACCACGTTAATAGTAAAGACGGGTAAAATACCGTTAGTGGTGAAAGTTAATCCGGTAAATATTAGGATTTAAATAAATAAACTTGATGTTAATTAAAAGGAGGATAAATACTTTGGAAAAAAAACAAAGTATATAGAAGGCCCGAGTTAACGGGACTTGAAAATGAAATGAGTTATGACTTTCCCAAAACCACTAAGTAACTGGGAATATCAACCTAGTTAGTTAAGTATGGTTAAAACAACAATGAAAACATGAGTTAGTTAAACCTTTATAAAACTTGAGAACTTGAGGAAAGCTGAGGGGCCAAACATGAACAACTAGAAACTTGTTTTAATTAAATAAAACTCTACACCAAAACACATACACTAAGTGTGTGTTCTGGTCGAAACTTCCAGAGGAGTCAGGAGCTCTCATCTTCAGACCCTAAATTGCTCAAATTGATCAAACTGAAAGGCCGAATCGGTCCCAAATCAAAATCCAAGTTCATATTAGTGATCACGTAAGTGAAAGGATCACAAGGTATGTTAAATTTTATCTTTTGATTACATCTTGAAATTTTGATGAATGTTAGAAATCGAAATCTGAGCTTGATTGATTGATGCTTAGATGAAATTAGTAATGAAAACATGTCTAGGAGTAAACCCTAGTTAATAATTAGTTGAATTAGTGTTGAAATTATAAAGTTCATGATCATCCATTATGGGTGTTTAATGGGTTTTGTAGAAACATGATGAACACTAGAATCATGATTGTTAAACTAGTGTTATTTGAACTCTATGAAGTTAATCTTGACATTGAACCATGAATTTGATGATTATCTAGTAAAAGATGTTGAAATTGGCAAGATAGGTAGCCATAACTTTGATTGTTAAATTTTATAAAAGAATGCTCACTAGGTGTTTGATATAATGCCTAAGAGAAAGCTAAATGTTGAAATTTCGAATAAAATGCGCATTTGAATAATATGGCAAATTATGTGAAATGTGAAGTGATAAGGGTTCTAAACATCATGTTGAATTAGACTTAATTGTGTAAATCATGTGATCAAAAGTAGTTAACTTTTGATAAGTTGAATTAATAAATAATGAGGTCGAACGGTAGTTTCGACATAGAAAATACGTAAGGTCGAATAGTCGTGATTATTAATGACAAATCTAACCACCTTTGAATAATGACGATAGTTTGACACTTAACGAGCAAGGTGGAGGCCTGGGAAGAAACGGGTCAAACGGATCAAGAAGGAAAAGAAAAGCGTAGCTCGGATACGAGGTAAGTAAAACTTACACCCTTTTTGTAGGACACGTGTTTATTTTATAAACTATAAATGCGAATGAGGTAATATCCGAAATAAGGGTTCCGACACGATTGATACAAGTCGGAACAAGTATAAATGATAAAAACCATGGTTTATGGTAAATGGGGCAAATGGGTGAATTTGGAAATTTAAAACCATGCTTTTATTCTAATTTATGTAAATGTGTGGTCTTATAGTCCAAACGGGTCAAATGGTGATGATAACACCATTTGACAATATCGACTAATGTGGTTGTCAAGTCATATGTTATCAGGAGCGAATAGCAATTTGGATAATTGCGACGCCATAGAATATTGGTTAATTAACGCGAGGTATAAAACGGGTCTATATGTTGACTCGAGCCAGGTACGTATATATATAGATTTATAGTTAAAAATGCAATGTTGGTCAAATACCTTAGCAAAAGGACCTATGTCGTAAAAGGAGGAAATAAGTTGGCGAAAATGCCCTTGATAGGTAAATCGGGCAAACGACCCTTAGAGGTCGTTTAGATACTAGTATTATCATTGTGTAACTCTTAGACACATGTAAGAGTTGTAGGCATCAACCTTGGGGGTCAAATGCCTATGAACGGGTCAATCACGTAAAATGACTATCCTAAAGGTAAAAATTAGGATAGCGGTCCATTATGTTAAATCCACCACAAAATAGTTGTGGTGGAATATAAGAGGCTATTTAAAAATGAGAATATGAAGTGTAGAAAGAGAAGAGAGAGTTTGATGCTTAAATGTACATAATTCGCTCTAAACGGGTCAAAAAGTGTCATAATTGAATTTCAAGCCGAGAGCTTGGAATCTAAAATTTTTAGAATTCAGATGTCGGGTCTTTACTCCATGAGATGGAGAATTAAATTACGAACGCGTAGGAAAAAGAATCGCGTAAAACGGACATCTAGATAAAAAGTTATGAAGCATTGAAGTTAGAATTTCGACCGAAAATGGAGCTGGGCAAATGCAGCAGCAATTAAGCAACTTGCTGTCAAAAAAAGGGCTAGGTGTAGCGTCTAGCCCCTAGGCGTAGCGTCTAGCCCCTCCTGATTCCGAAAATTGTTTAATTTTTGTTGTTTGACCCATATAACTTGTTTAAACTTGTTATTTAACTATCAAAGCTAACTTTTAAGTTGGTTTTGATTATAGGTGATAACCAAGAGTGCCCGGTTAAAGATCAAGCTCGAAGAAGAACCGAACACACGAGATTAAAGCTTCCGCACGGCGTTACGTCGTAACTTTTAAACGACGAACTCAATTACATTATGTTGTACTATTTTTTTTTAAATTGTAAAAGTTTTAGTAAACTCGTATTGTCATACGTATGTGTAATCGTATAAACATGTATTTATACGAAACTTACATAAAATATTGTATAAAAGAAGCAAGGGTGTTACAGAATCTCTCAACAACACTCAACAGTTCATCGATTACATCATCGTCTCGAATACATCATCACTTCACCGTCATCAGTTCGGGATATTGAAGCATCTGGATTGAGATTTTATCTCAGATCTGAGATTTTACTAGCAGATAGTCATATAATCGAGGTTAGTTCCCAAAGTTCGTCCAAAATTAGTCGTATAATATTATGAACTTAATCATCGATCATACATTCTTCATCAATTCGTAATTAGGGCAACATGATTATAAGAATAGATGATTCAATGAGTGTGTCATAGTGAATTTGAGCAAATACAGTTAATAATATCATTCAAGTGCATAGTGAATTTGAGTTGATTTGTTTAGGATACGTGTAGATGATTTTGTGTGATTAGAATATGCTGGTGTTGTTGTTTTAGGTAATGCACATGTGCATAGTGAACTTGGGCAGTTTTGTGTAAGATACGTGATTTTGTGTAATTAGGATATGATGGTGTTATTATGATTTTGTGTAATTAGAATATGATGATGTTATTGTTTCATGTGATGCACACGTGCATAGCGAACATGAGCAGTTTTGTTTAATATACGTGTTTATGATTTTGTGTAATTAGATTCTGTTGATGTTGCTGTTTAAAGTGATGCATATGCGCATATTGAATTTGAGCACATAACATTGAACTTTACATATGGATTGATTTTAAATATCATTATAAGAATATGTGATGCACATGTGCATATTGATTCACAAGTGCATAATGAAAATGACATGTGATGCACATGTGCATATTAATGCACAAAGTGCATATAGATGAACAAACGCATATCGTTTACGGTGATGAAAAAGGTGTTTAATGCACATACTAATTGAGATTGCATTTTGGTTATATTATGTTTCAATTATTACTGTAGGTAAAAAAAGGGGAAAAAAGCGAAGAAAATAACACCTGTGTTGAGATAGAATGACGAAGGGGCAACAAAACTGCCAGATGATAAGGAAGGTGAATACAAAAGTGTAACCAAAAGCCAAAAAAGGTTGGTTATTAGTCGATGATGCAGTTGGTAGTATATGCACATGTGCATCCAATTGTTACTTTCATGTTGAACGATGTTGTTTGATGTCATGTGCAGTTATTGCAGGAGAAAGAAATACAAGGAATATGACAAGTAAAAAGCACAATGTGATGGATGACAAGGGCGACGAGACGGTGGAAAACTTCCACCATTAATGAAAGAAAGTTGCATAGAATGTGTTATATTGAAAATTATTGTTGTTTTTGTATGGTGGTTTATATGTTAGTTATTTTTTATTGATAATTTATATTTGTTTATTGGACGATGACGACTATACGATCATTAATTCAGTAATTTGATGTAATATGGTATAGTATATGTTGGAAATGCACATGTGCATAAGGTGAATTAGTATGCACAGTGGTGATATATGATGTGTTTCCGGATGATTATAATCAGTTCACAATGTTTTCAAATGTTATATGGTGGTTAGTATAGTATATGTTAGAAATACAAAAGTGTTTATTGTTGTGACATAAATGATTATGTTGCAAATGCACATGTGCATATTTATATATTATTATGCATAGTGGTAATGTATGATGGTGTTTGGTATAAGATATGTAGTTTACAATGTTGTATGGTGTATGGTGTATGGTATAGTATATGTTGGAAAATGCACATTTACCTATTGATGTGATATGATGAGTGGCATAGTTTATGTTGGCATTGCACATGTGCATAACGTAGAGGTAGTAATATATAATGTTGGTTGACATATTATATGGTGGGAATGCACATGTGCATATTGTATACGTTGCAATGTATAATAGGTGGGTTGAAAATGGAGTACATGTAGTTAAAACATAATGGCATTAAAAATCGTGCATCGATAAGTTTAGATGGTATGGTTTTAATGTTGAAATGCACGCGTCGGGTAATGTACATATGCATGATGTTGAAACCGCGGACATGTTGGTAATTTATGTTAATTTGTCATGAATACAACAGCGAATACTACACTGCTAAGTAGATAAAAATAAGTCTAAACAAGGAATGTAAACAAAAAAACAAGTGATAATTAATTTATAAGTAGTTCAAGTATTTTTTGGTTGTCCTTCTTCTGAACATAATATGTACCATTCTTTTGAACATAATATGTACAGATGTGTACAACGCTCAATGTAGGATTGTTCCTATATATAAACAAAAAACAAAATGAATAAAAAGAGGATATAAATATCATAATTAATAAAACATATGGAATGTGTACGCACAATGTTTAAACGGTCAACGATGTATACATGGTCCACAGTTTATCGGTCAACCATGTATACATGGTTAACAGTTTATCGGTGATGATTATAGTGGGTCAACAGTTTATCAGTGATGATTATAGTGGGTCAATAGTTTATCAGTGATAATTATAGGGTGTTAGAGTGATAATTACAGGGTGTTAGCGTTACGATGCACATGTGCATGGGAAATGTGCTGATGGTTAACATATGATTATAGGGAGATGATTAAAGAGTGGTGGCAATGTGATGCGCATGTGCACGGTTATGTATTAATGGTTAACAGTATGATTAGTTATGATTATTGGGTGTTGTTAACGTGATGCACGTGTGCATGTTCATGTTAATGATGGTTAACAGTTTACGGATGACGAGTATGGGTGTTATCAACATAATGCACATGTGTACGATTGGTGACGAGTATGGGTGTTATCAACATAATGCACATGTGCATGATTGTTGTATTGATCAATCAGATAAACAAAAAAATGAACAATGTTAAATAAACAATGATACAGGAACATTGAGTAATCAAGCAAATGTTAATTTTTTGTTGAACAACAGCAAAACTTCTCATACCGCAAAAGAAATACCAGCGATTACCTGGTAAAACAACGATTACCTGGTAAAACAGCAACAAGGGGTAAAAATCTAAATAAGACAAAAAAGTGCAGAACATACTCTGCACATACATAGCCAGACAAAACATAAAAAAAAAACAAATTAACCCAGCTATCAACACAGAACTTCGAACGATATTTTACCCATCCTGGCGAACAATATTTTACCCATCCGAATGAGAGGCTAATAACATCCTCGGAAGCTGACTCTCCAAAGAACGCTTGCCCCCCCCCCCCCCCTAAAGAGCCTGTTGTTACTATCCTTCTAAATTACCCATAAAGTGGGGTAGGTTATACCCAAAAGCAATGTACTATTGACATAAGAATCTAGTCGTGTATACTCCTGAACAAGCTGCTCCAGGGTTGAGAGGCCTGTAAGGTCCCAGTTACACCAAACAGAGATCTTCCTCCACACCGCCTTGGCTATCGAGCACTCAATAAAAACATGCGTGACCGACTCCGAAACCCCCGCACACTTTATGCAGCAACCAGTAATGGTACTAACTCCTCTCGCACGTAGATTTCCCCCAACCATAACCCAATCCTGCAGCAACCTCTATATGAAACCATTAACTTTAATATGGACCCAGTTTAGCCACTCGGACACCTTAAAATCCGACCCAAAGTAAGCTTCTTCCAGGACTTTTCTAGCAGCAACCACTCGGACAAAAAAGTGCAGAACATACTCTGCACATACACAGCCATACAAAACATAAAATAACAAAAAAAAAAACAAATTAACCCAGCCTTCGCAGCTATCAACATAGAACTTCGAACGATATTTTACCCATCCGAACGAGAGGTTAATAACATCCTCGGAAGCCGATTCCAAAGCACGCTTGCCCCCCTTAAAGAGTCTGTTGTTACTATCCTTCCAAATTACCCATAAAGTGGAGTAAATTATACCCAAAAGCAATGTACTATTGACATAAGAATCTAGTCGCGTATACTCCTAAACAAGCTGCTTCAGGGATGAGAGGATGAGAGGCCTGTGAGGTCCCAGTTACACCAAACAAAGATCTTCATCCACACCGCCTTGGCTATCGGGCACTCAATAAAAACATGCGTGACCGACTCCGAAACCCCCGCACACTTTATGCAGCAACCAGTAATGGTACTAACTCCTCCCGCACGTAGATTTTCCCCAACCAGAACCTAATTCTGCAGCAACCTCTATATGAAACCATTAACTTTAATAGGGACCTAGTTAAGCCACTCGGACACCTTAAAATCCGACCCAAAGCAAGCTTATTCCAGGACTTTTCTAGCCCCTTGAACTGTGAACCCATCAGATTGACGAGGAGGGTATATATGTGATGAATTAGAAGATGCCATATGTATCACAAAGGGGTTACAAGTGAAATCATGTTTATTTGTAAGTAGATGACAAATAACAATATAATCGGACCGAGTAATCGTAAAAGGACACTTACAGTGGGAATTGGTAACAACATAGAAATTGGTAACAGAATGGATGTAATAAAAAAGTATGTAATTTGTTGTGATTACCGGATAAATGATGTATTCAACCGAGTAATCGTAGAAGGACAAACTGAATTAGTTATTGCAGTGGTGACTTATGAGCAGATGTATGAATGTCACTGGATGAGTTGTCGTCGGAGCACTTGTCAGCGAAGGAGTTATCACGGTGGTGGTGCGGTGGTGTCGCGGTGGTGGCGGAGGTGATGTGTTGACGGCGGCGGCGGTTGTCAGGGGAGTGGTAGCAATGAACGATGATTTGAATGAGGATGTAAAACCTAACTATTTGAACAGAACGAAGATGGAAGATGTAAACCCTGTTAGATGGAATTTCACTTTAATTACAAAAATGCCATGTGTTCACACTGGTTCTCACGGTTCTCGCAATAAAGGGTGGTTCCTAACGGATCCTTATCATATATATATATATATATATATATATATATATATATATATATATATATATATATATATATATATATATATATATATATATATATATATATAGAGAGAGAGAGAGAGAGAGAGAGAGAGAAAGAGAAAAAGTATATCGTATATTACGGCTTAACGTACTTCACGTACGACAACGTGCGTGATTTGTTCTATAACATGCGTGATTAATGTTTTCAATATGCGTGATTATTGTGTTTCAACATGCGTGATTTTGGATTTTTGAGTTATAACGTGCGTGATTTTAAAATGAACGTGCGTAATTACCTGTCGTACGTGATGTACGTTAAGCCGTAATACATTACGCAGGGCCGGCCTAGAGGGTGTGCAGGGCGGGCGACCGCACAAGGCCCAAACTCCTCCGGGGCCCGAAAGTTTTTTTTTTCTGAAAACGAAAATATATAATAAATGTATATATAACTGTTTTGTTTCAACCATGTGTATCAAAAGGAAGTTTGGTCTGGTGGTTTCATTACCCGCGGTATGAGTTTCGATGGAAGAAGGGTGTCAAAAGTTCGATTCCAGTCTTTGTCATCATTAACTATCTTTTTTCCCAACTTTAATTTATCATTCTTATCCTTTTGTTTTTACTCTTATCATCATTTTGTTTTTACGCTTTTTTTTTTCCTATTTCAACGTTAAGTTTATTTTTTTTGTTTAAAACTTAATTTAGTTATTATTATTTAGTTTATTATTGAAACTAAATTTAACAAAACAATTTATGATACAAAAACTAAAGAAACGAACATGTTTTTAGCATGTTACGACTATATCTTTTGGGTTTTTGATCACTTTCGTTTGCTATAGTGTATGCATCGAAACAAAAACAAAGTTTCAACTCGACGCAACATACATTTTTGATCCCACTAGTGTGTGTATATGTATATATAGTTTTTTTATATATTATTAAAAAAAGTCATATTTTAGTGGCTCATTTTTTCATTTATTATGTTTTCTAGTATATAAATATGTACTAATTAAAATATATGTATTTTTTTCTTTACAAAATTAAGTTATTGACTTTATATTATATGGGCCCGCTTTTTCTACTTGCTCCGGGCCTAAAATTTTTCAATGATTTTCGGAGACGGCCCTGACATTACGGCTTAACGTACATCACGTACGACAACGTGCGTGATTTGTTCCATAACATGGGTGATTAATGTTTTCAATATGCGTGATTATTGTGTTTCAACATGCGTGATTTTGGATTTTTGAGTTATAACGTGCGTGATTTTAAAATGAACGTGCGTAATTACCTGTCGTACGTGATGTACGTTAAGCCGTAATGTACGTTCACCTTCCTCTATATATATGTATATATATATATATATATATATATATATAGAAAAAGTATATCGTACATTACGGCTTAACGTACTTCACGTACAACAACCTGCGTGATTTGTTCTATAGCATGCGTGATTAATGTTTTCAATATGCGTGATTATTGTGTTTCAACATGCATAATTTTAGATTTTTGAGTTATAACGTGCGTGATTTTAAAATGAACATGCGTAATTATCTGTCGTACGTGATGTACGTTAAGCCATAATGTACATAAGCTTCCTCTATATATATTTGGTTGAATGGTCATGTGACCAATGGGGACCCCCCCCCCCCTCAAAACCCTCTTCTCATGCCGTGGCTAGCCCCATGTTCCCGCCTCACGCCGCCTCGGATGTTCCACGTCGGTTCACGCCAGCCACTGAGTCGCCTGGCAAGAGCGTGAGCCCATAGTGCATGGTCGAACTGTATCACTTATGCATAAGGATAGTGCGTGAGCCCATAGTGCATGATCTATATGTTTCACTTATGCATAAGGATTATATTGCATGGTTTGGATTTATTGATTTATGATTTGTTAATGACAATATTATATTATTATTTTTTTAACGATAGCACATGTGTTATCTCAACGTTCTATATATATCCAATGTCTGCATTTATTTGTGATATATTGGGATTCCAGTTGATGCATATACCGTTTCTATTGTTACTCTACTTGTATTGCTTACTTTTTCACTAATTCGTTTTGTTCTCCTTCGATATTTTTGTTTTGTTTGGATCCAATTTATCTAGTCGATCTTTTAATTATTTTGTTACGTTGTTTGTCTGTTTTTTTTACCTATTTTGATCTTGTTACCGCTCAGTTACAATTAATGTTGTTCCTATGCATGCTACACCTATTTTCCTCATAGGCAAATAAATTCGTCATTAATGAAAGTCAAATCCAGATCAAGAAAATAACTGAAATTCGATTTCACCCCTATAGTGTTAGACTGGAGGGTATGGGGTCGTCCCCATGCCCGTCCTCCCGCCGCCGCCCCAAAAGTTCCACCCCTTGCTCCGTCGCCGCCCCAGCCCCGTCGCAGCCGTCCCCTGCTCGATGCCCAAGCCGGGCCTCACCCACTCACACACACCTATACATACACACATACATATATATAAAGGGGTTCATCCCCCACCCCCTAGGTCCATCCCCTTTAGGCTTAACGGGGTGGTTCCGTGATATTATCACGGACATATGTATAACTCGTTAATTCCCACCGCCGGTCCAAACTATAACGCGTTATAGCATCACGCATTCCATTTTCGTTATTTTTATCACGCCGTTATTATTTTTTTTTTTGTGAGTGCATTGTTGGTTGGAGGGAAATTGTTGGGTGTGGTGGTGAGTGATGACCACCCCCACTAAAAAAGGTTGTGAGTGATGGAAAAATGGTTGATGACATGGCGGAACTTGATTGGTGCTTGTGAGTGATAGAATTCTATCACTAGTAACCACCCCCCCCCCTCCCCTTAGGCCCATCCTCACACCCGCTTACGTGACGGTGACGTAGCGGCCCATCCTCTCCACACCATACCTTCCAGTCTAATCACTTGTGTATGAAATAATCGTAAGGGGATTTTGCTCTTTAATTTTGATATATGAAAAAATTAGAATCTTGTTAAGTGTTTAATTAGATAGAAAATGAAACAAAAACATTTGCCTAACGTCATCAATAACCAAAAGTGAAGCTATTTTTTTCCTCATAACATCATTGATAACTTAAGATACTTGTTATGATTGATTAGCGATAGAAGTCAAATTGGGAAGATGGGTAAATAAGCATCTTTTTAGCAATAACCAATATATGGTTAGGTTGAGACACTTAAAAGGGTGAGCCAAAAATGGGTCAAATGGACAATCGAGTCAAACGAGTCAAATGGTGATGTTATTATCATTTGAATATGATATATGATGTTTTGTCTTGTTAAGTCCTATACGAGTTACAGGTAATCATAATGTACATTTGAATATGACTAAACAAGTTAACGAACACAAGTTATTGAAAAAAGAAAATTCAATGATAACTGAATCATCATCAAAAAGGGAAACTATAAAATGAATATCGGTACTGATACTGATGTTGTTCGGCGGTATCAGTTTGTTATGATAACGGAACACAGTATAGTTTATGATGCTAAAAGAATACTTATATCGAATAAAACTTCATATTAATAAAATTTATGTGGTAATGTCGAAAAAGAACATAACTGCATACTCTATATATATATATATATATATATATATATATAGGATCAAGATCATTTCAGAACCCTATATATTTTCAGAACTTGCAGAACTTATCTAGACCATTAGATCATTTAATTTAATCAATGGTTCAAAATTATAATCACCTTATTGTAAATATATATAAGAGTAAGAAGATTAATTAAAAAAGATAAGGGTGTTACTGGAATTTTATAAAAAAGAATTCCTTATAATTCTCAACTTCTCTCTCTAAAATCATGGTAAACGTTGAAATTATAAAAAATTCCTTATAATTCTTAACTTCTCTCTCTTAAATCACGGTAAACGTTGAAAACCAGATAACCCTAAATGTTCCTACATAGTTAGCCCACATCATCTAATTCACACGCTCATCCTGTTAAAATCATAATTTTGAAATATTTGCATCGTCATCGGAAGGTGGTATTTGGTATTTAAATGTGATGATTATAGAGGTGAATTGAAGTATTAGTTTATTATATAATTGTGATGGTTTCTGTAAATACATGTTAAGTTTATAAGGTACTCTGTTTCCGTTTTTTATTTATTACTTTACTACTTTGATTTTGTTCCTCAAACTCACATAACAAACGGATATGATTACTTTCCTAGTTTGATTGAATTATCAATCAAGATTTTTTATAAACACTAATTAATTTTATGATTATACTTATATGATTATTTTATGGTGCTGTGATTAACTTCATATATGTAAATAGTTTAATTACATATACGTAAATACATAACTTATACATATGTAATAAAAGATTACATATATGTAAATTTTAAATGCAAAGTGTTTGATTAAATATCTACATATATGTAAATATTTTAGTTACACATATGTTGTTGAACAACAACATATATGTTAATAGTTAATTTACAAATACGAATGAACATCCATTAACATACGTGTAAATATAGATTTGAATTGTGTGTCGGTTAATATAAATTTATTACATATGTCTTTTTGTTATTTACACATTTGTAAGCAAATGTTTTTTATAAACTAATGATTAAATATATATATATATATATAGATAAAACATTCAAATAAATTTATGATGAGTTTGATCTACAAAGGTTTGATCACGTAAACAAATAATTAGTTTGAAACTAATGATCATCATGTAAGAGAAATTAAGGAATTAATTAATAAAAGTGTAATATTTTAACAATTACTATTATACCCTTTCTATTTAGTTTTAAATTTTTAAAAATAAAATATAATGATTGGTCCTAATTGGTTCTGCGAGTTCTGTTTAAAAGTGGGGTTCTGAAAAGAACCCTTCCCTATATATATATATATATATATACACACACATATTAAAAGGTAGGTCGTCCAAGCCACTCGTCGCTCGTTCAGAAATTGCTCGAAAAATGCTTATTCGATTTGAGGCTCGGTTGTAAACGAGCCTCTTTGCTCGGTTCTACTTGTAAACAAGCCAAGTATGAACAAAGGTCCACTCGGCTTGGATTATTATTTTTAATTAGTATACATATACATATACATATATATATATATACATATACACATACATGTATAATCACGTATATACACAAATATATATTATACATATACACACACCTATATATGCACACATACATATATACATAAATATAGATTAAATTTATAGTTTTATATATACCACTCTATTAGATTTTGGTCCACGACATACAAATTTACAACTATATTTATACGTACTAGCCCAATCACGCTACTATACAAATTAACACCAAATGAAGTTAAACCCTAAACGCTAAATGACAGTCTGCTCATCGCCTCAATGTCTCATGTTGTTACCCTAAGTCGATCGTCTCCTGCTCTCAACATCATTGTTCGTGGAATATGATCATCTCCTTATCAACCACAGCATTATTATTCATAAGAAAAATATTATGCCATGAAATGTGCTTGTTTTTAAAGACATAAAAACTTCAGACCCAACATTGTCACTATATCTCTTCGCAAATGTAAATCGGGCAACATAGTTGTCGAAAGCGCTTGAAGTTCACTCGATGATTGCTCGGAAAATGCTTGTTTAATTTGAGGCTCGTTTTTAAATGAATCACTCCGCTTGGTTCAGTTTGTAAACGAGTCAAGCACGAGCAAATGTCCGCTCGGTTCAACTCGTGAACAACCTTATTAAAGTTGTTGCTTGATGAATGGTAAGCCACACCTTTTAATTTTTTCCCCTTAACTTTTAAGACCTTTAACACCTTGTTTTTTTTCTCTTTCTTTTACTAATTTACATTTTTAGATCCTAGACTTTAATAGACTTGTCACATAACTTCTAAACTTTAATATAGTACTTTCTGGGTTTTCTCCTTCTTGTTGTTATACTGAGTGCTGATATCGTATCCATGCCGACTGAATTCCCGCCACAATACGCGAGTAATTTTACTAGTTTAGATTTTTTAATTGACGCATGAATAACAACCACTGATCATATTTTTAGATCCACTACAAATATATTTTTTTTAATAACGCCAACTCATACACCCTTTAAAACTTCTCTTGAAAGATTCATATCCACTATAAAACTAAAACTTTGACTACTATACACTAAATACAACTAAGGTACAAGCCTCCGGTTTTCACGCTAATGTAACTTTATTTTTTAGTAATACAATTAAATATATTTACAAACTAAACCATTATATCAACCGATTGTATCAAATAAAATATTATCTCTGATTATCAATAGATTTAAATTGGGTCAAAGTCAAAAGAAACTTAATGAAAGAATGGTGTTCCACAAAGGCACAAATGAATGATGATACTGGACTAATGGCACTTTTTCTTTCTTAATACTTCCATTTATGGCCATTGGAATAAATATATAAATAAAATATAACATTGAAATAGCCTTGAAATGATAAAGGAATTTATATCTTTTGACCACCGATATTATATGTATATACATTAGGTTAGAACCCAATGTATTACACGGGTTGAATAAATATAATTTTATATACTAAGTAATAAAATAGTTACATCTTTTAAAAACTCGTATATTGCACGATTTGAATAAACACATGTCTTACACGAATAATGTAATCCGTTAAAATATTTAGTCATCAAGATGTGTTTTCTAACAAAATAAACTTTGAGATACTATTTACTTAGTGTAACATCTCACTTTATTTTTTATTAGGTTAGAGAGTTGTGTGTTACATGGTTTCTAACATTTAACTTTGTTTTTTTATTTATTATTGAGTAAATTGCCATTTTAGTCCCTGAGTTTTGTGCAAATTTGTCATTTTAGTCCAAATAGTTTTTTTTTTGCCTCTGGGTCCCTGACTTTTCCCTTTTGTTGCCATTTTGATCACATACACTAACTCCATCCAAAAAATCCATCTTTAACCAGGGATATTTTGGGGATTTTCATTTTAAATGTTTTCAATTGCCATTTTGATCTAATTCCAACAAACCAAAAAATTACAAAAAATCAAAAAAATTCCAAAAAATTCTAAAAAATCATAAAAATTCTAAAAAAATACAAAAAATCCGTTTCGGCGCGAACCGTTTCGAACCCGAACCGTTTCAAGCTGAACCGTTTCGACCCGTACCGTTTCGACCCGAACCGTTTCGAGCTGAGCCGTTTCGACCCGAACCGTTTCGAGCTGAACCGTTTCGACGCGAACCGTTTCGACCCGAAGACCCGTACCGTTTCGACCCGAACCGTTTCGAGCCGAACCGTTTCGACCCGTACCGTTTCGACGCGTACCGTTTCGACCCGAACCGTTTCGAGCTGAACCGTTTCGACGCGAACCGTTTCGACACGTACCGTTTCGATGCAAACCGTTTCGAGCCGAACCGTTTCGAGCCGAACCGTTTCGACCCGTACCGTTTCGAGCTGAACCGTTTCGAGCCGAACCGTTTCGACACGAACCGTTTAGAGCCGAACCGTTTCGAGCCGAACCGTTTCGAGCTGAACCGTTTTGACCCGTACCGTTTTGACCCGTACCGTTTCGACCCGTACCGTTTCGACCCGTACCGTTTCGAGCCGAACCGTTTCGAGCCGAACCGTTTCGACGCGAACCGTTTCGACCCGTACCGTTTCGACCCGAACCGTTTCGAGCTGAATCGTTTCGACGCGAACCGTGCCTCGAAACGGTACGGGTCGAAACGGTTCAGCTCGAAACGGTACGGGTCGAAACGGTTCAGTTCGAAATGGTTCGGTTCGAAACGGTACGGGTCGAAACGGTTCAACTCGAAACGGTTCAGCTCGAAACGGTTCGGTTCGAAACGGTTCGGCTAGAAACGGTTCGGC
Source organism: Helianthus annuus (assembly GCF_002127325.2). NCBI lineage: Eukaryota > Viridiplantae > Streptophyta > Magnoliopsida > Asterales > Asteraceae > Helianthus > Helianthus annuus. The sequence goes on along the minus strand of NC_035449.2, from coordinate 190,944,731 downwards.
TCGAAACGGTTCAGCTCGAAACAGTTCGCGTCAAAACGGTTCAGCTCGAAACGGTACGAGTCGAAACGGTTCGCGTCGAAACGTTCAGCTTGAAACGGTTTGGGTCGAAACGGAACGGGTCGAAACAGTTCGCATCGAAACGGCTCAGCTCGAAACGGTTCGGGTCGAAACGGTACGGGTCGAAACGGTTCGCATCGAAACGGTTCAGCTCGAAACGGTTCGGGTTCGAAACGGTTTGCGCCGAAATGGATTTTTTGTATTTTTTTAGAATTTTTATTATTTTTTAGAATTTTTTGGAATTTTTTTGATTTTTTGGAATTTTTGGAATTTTTGGAATTCGATCAAAATGGCAATTGAAAACATTTAAAATGAAAATCCCCAAAATACCCCTGGTTAAAGATAGAGTTTTTGGATGGAGTTAGTGTATGTGATAAAAATGGCAACAAAAGGGAAAGTCAGGGACTTAGAGGCAAAAAAAAATTATTTGGACTAAAATGTCAAATTTGAACAAAACTCAGGGACTAAAATGGCAATTTACTCTTTATTATTAGGTTAGAAACTTACGTATTACCTGATGTTGGATAATCAGCAAAATAAAAAGAAAAGAAATATTTTAGTAAAAAATATTAAATATACAAGAGATAAGCTGGATATTATGATTTAATATTATTATTTCATTGGAGTGTAAAACGGGATAATGAGATCCTTTATTAGAAATAGGATTCTAAATATACCATGTATAAAAAATATATATGTTATACATGTATTGAATAAATAATTTTAACGAAACAGTTGATTAAAATAAATATTTTTATTTTAATATGTGATTATCAGTTATCCTTGTTCTTATCATCAAAATATAAAAACAATTAAAACTACCAATTAAATAAAATCTTTATCTTTATAAATATTTAAAATGCTAATACATTTTTTTAGATTTTAATAATTAATATATGATTATAATAATTAATATATTATTATCAGTTATCTTTGTCTTTATCATTAAAATCTCTTCTACAAATTTTAAATTTAATATTACCAATAAATGACTTTTCATAATAAATATTTAGAAAAATAATTAAGACTGCCTCAAAGAACGCCATGTGTCCCTAACATGGTTTCTTTTATTATATGTATAGATGGGAGGTTGTAGGTAAAACACTGTTTTTATAGAACACGAAAAAACAAAATAAATTATTAATTTATTTAATAAATATCTTAAAATATAAAAACAATGATTAAAATATAGTGTAAAGTTATCCTATAAAGTCTCATACAAATGAGATGGGTACAATTGTACAAAGACATATAGATGGCAAAATTTAACACAATGTCAATCAAAATATAACACAATGCAGAAAAATATAACAAAAAGTCGAGTAAATATAAAAAAGACACAATACTAAATAAAATGACACAATGATATAAACAAAAAATCTAAAATCTACAAGCAAAAATTCTAAAAGCGAAAACCTAAAATCTCATGTCGTAGAGTTTGATGAGACGGTTCCAATGCCGCTTGAATAAGTTCAATCGAAGTTCGTTTATACCTTTCCGATGACTTTCTTTTTATAGGAGACTATGTATTCTATACTAACCCTTGAAATATAATGTTTATTAATCTATTAAAATTTAAAAAAAACAAGGAAAATAATTGTTTGTTTATAGAATCTACACATGTAATATTTATGGCGTTTTTAACTGAGTATTTTCATGGCGTTTTTCTGAATTGAGTGTTTTATGACGTTTTTATTTGAAAACCCAGTTAAAGTCATTTTTTTATTTCAAAAGTATAACAATAGTATACCTGTTGGAAAGAGAATAAAACACTCGATTTTATGGTGCATTTTGTTTAAATAATCACGTATAAAAAAGTTACGGGAGTTTAAAAGAGATGGTTTAATATGCATGTGACTTGCATGTGGATGGTCTTTGACATGTGAGTGGCATGTGCATGAACTTTTGACAACATTACCATTGGCGTAAGTTAACACCAACACCACATGTCAACACACAAATCGTTCTTTCTGTTTTCACACTTTTAGACATTTTCCCCATATACACGCATAAAACAATTTGTTTATATGTTTTTCTTTTAGCTTTTAATGAACAATTATTTTCCTTGTTTTTATTTTTAAGAGATTAATAAGCATTATATTTCAAGGGTAAGGATTAGGGATGAGATCGGTACCATACCGTCATACCGGTACCAATAACGAAAATACCGATACCAAAATTAAGGAAAATTGGATATCAAATACTTTACCACATATATCGGTTCGGTACCGGTATCGGTTTTTCGGTACTTTACCGCATTGGTACCGCTTTGGTATTTTCCATTGTTTTACTTAATATCCATAACTGATGGATACGAACCATTGTATTACAAACAAATTTAAATTATCATATTAGAAGATGACATGAATGAGTACACTTGGGTCATGCTTTTTAGTGATGATAAAGTTGCCAAGAACAACTTAGAAGAAAAACTGTAGAGATGGGATATTGGTTTGGAATTGAAATCTAAATAGAAAAGTACAATATAATGAAAAATTAATAATGAATGAGTACAAGATAATCTGGCAAATATTCAATTGGTTTATACAAAAAGCACATCACCCAAGTTAACTCATTTGTAATTATTTAAAATATAAATTGAAGGATATATTAATGAAATAGTGGCAAAAATAACCCTTGAAATTCCTTAGTAAAATTCGGTACCAATATCAGTTTTTACCGGGAAAAATACCGATACCGATACCGAAATCAAAAAATCTAATACCGGTAATGGTACAGTTTATGATCGATACGGTACAGTACCGGTATTTGAGTAAAAAATCTCATCCATAGTTAGGATAAAATACATAGTCTCCTAAAAATAGGAAGTCATGTGTAGAGTATAAGCGAACTCCGATTGAACTCATTCATACGGCATTTAAACCCAACTCATATACATACATATATATATATATTGTATAACATCTTAAAAGAAAAACTCGGTGGCTTTTGCCACCGACCATCTCTCCGATTTTGTCTTCATTCATACTGCCATCAGTTCGTATTGGGCCCAGTTGTGGAAATCAGGTTCTAGTTCTTACTTTGATGGGCTTGTAGTCCAGACAAACCAAAAATCCAAGTAAATTTGCATGTTATCCTTTCAAATATTATGTTGGGGATTTTCTGATTATAAGAGTAAATATAATCAAATAGTTTTTGGTACGGTTAAATAATTTGCAAATCGCAATAACCCTTTTTCACACAATAATTTGAGTAAAATACATTTTTGCCCCTTGCTTTTAGTTTTTTTTTTAAATTGCTTTTTGAGTCCATTTTGAACTCTTTTCACTCGTACTTTTAGTAAAATACATTTTGTCCCCTTGCTTTTAGTTTTGTTAAATTGCGTTTTGAGTCTCTTTCCTTTCCAAGTTAAACTTCAATTTTTTACCCATACTTTGAGTAAAATACATTTTGACCCTTTGCTTTTAGTTTTGTTAAATTGTGTTTTGAGTCCATTTCCTTTCCAAGTTAAACTTCAATTACATTGCAATATTAGACCATTGAGGTTTAATCTCAAAATTTTATAATGTTTCAACTTTATCGTTGTACCGTATATATATACATTTTTAGCTTATTGCTCTCTTTAATTATTTTCGTTCACTAAATTTCTTTTTTAAAAAACTAAACGTTTGGATTCAACCATACATTTAGTTGAACTGAATACGTCAAGACATACGCTTTCATATGGTTTGCGCATGACATAGCGCTTGGACTAATCTGTTTGCAATATGCCCACGACGTATCGCCCGCGGGTTGTATTATGAATATTAATGTGTTGGTATAAATTCGAGTTGGTATACGTTTCGATGTAAACTTTTTTGGGGAACAAGTCAGGTCAAATATATTTTGTTTTTTGATTGTGTTATGTACGTTTCCAATTCTACATTTCGACTCTACCGCAACACTCTAAGGGTATAATTTTTTCTGTTGATATGAATATCACTTTTTATTACACGTGTTATTTTTCCCTTGATACACAGATTATGCCTTTTTGTACGTTTCCTATGTATGAGTCGGGTCACATATAAATACGATATACTTTACATTTTTATCCAACTACAATGCTATTGAGTTAAATTGAATACGTCAAAATTGTGACACCTCTTACTTTCAATCTTTCCATTTTTGGCAAGTCTACTTGTACTTTCTATTTTTGTAAGTTGTACCTTGGTGGTATTTGGTTTTATTCTCAAATTGTACTCGAGACTTGAAATCATAATGAAAGTGCATTACTTTATTCATATTTGTGCTTGGATGCTATGTATCGTCAAAACAATTAAAAACATGTTGAAACTATGTTAAACACGTAAAAACAGTGAAATTACATCTTAATCTCAGCTCTCAAATTCATCATTGCCAAGAGATTACCCTAAACCGTACAAAAACCGGGAATTTATACGTTAATTCGGTAAAAATATCAAAATTTGGGTTAAAATAATTTTTATATTATTTTATTAATATTTTAAATAAGTAAACTAATAATTAAAATTAAATAAATAAATATTTTAAACTGAAATTTTAATGATTTTGTTAGTTTTGGTTAGTTAAACTAACTCAGTTAGTGAAAACCCAGTTAAATCAGCTAACTGGGTTAATTTTATCAAAGGGCAGCACTAACTGAGTTAGAAAACTCAGTTAGTGACTAACCCAGTTAGTCAGACTAACTGTTAGTAAAAAAGGGGGTCTCCTGGGTGAGAACCGGCCCTTGTGCGGTTCGAACCCGGGTCTCTCGCATAACACACACGCGTCTTTACCACTCGACCGGGCATGCCACATCCGACATATATTGAAACCAAATTGTATTTAACATCAAATTAAATACGCTGATTTAAATAAAAAAAAACCGCCAACCTGTTCGTCTTCTCCGACTTCGAATTTATGACCGGAAAGCTTGTGACCTCCCCTGTTCGTAACCGACGGCCTACATTCCCTTAACACATAATCGTTCCTTTCACTCTCGATCCCCGAAGCAAACCGAAACCGACTCGTTCACACCTTCGCTGGAAGAACTACACCACCACCGGAGCCACCACCTTCGCCGGAGTTCACCGTTAATCGCCACCGCGTGTTCGTTGTCCGTCACTGACGATTCCGGTACCGATTTCATTTCCGTTTTCATATTCTTTTACGATTGTAATTCTGTATTATTATTATTATTGTTATTATTATTATTATTATTATTATTTATTATTATTATTATTATTAGATTATTAATATTATTATTATAATCTTTATTTAATTATCTATATTAATAATAATCAGATTTATCTAACGATATTAAACAAATATATTATTACTATAATATTAATAAAATAATTCAGAATAATTATATCAACCAGATTTATTTATATAAAAATCAGAATTTTTACTATTATTGATATTATTAATCAGATTTATAAATATTATTAAATCAGATTTTTATAACAGAAATTCATTTCCTATTTTTTTTATATAATCAGATTATTTTTAGATTTTCAGAATTTTTATATAAAATCAGAATTTATTTAACAGAATTATTATTTAAATTACTATTTAAATCCGAATTATTATTCTTTATTTATTCAGATTTATTATTTTATATAATCAGATTTATTATTTTATTTTATCTAAATCAGAATTGTTATATAATAAACAGATTTACTATTTTATTTAGATTAGAATTATTATTTTATATATAATAATCAGATTTATTATTTTAAATCAGAATTTTTAATCTATATTATTAATAATCAGAATTTTTACTTTATATATATCAGAATTATTATTTTTAAGTACATAATAATCAGGAATTATTATTTTTAAGTACATAATAATCAGGAATTATTATTTATAATCCAGAATTTTAGTAATAATATTTATAATACTTTGGTAAAATCAGAAATATTATTTTAATAGTATATAAAAATCAGTATTTATTTTTACTCACTTAATTATAAATAAATTGACATGTATTTCGTTAAATACAAACTATAAAAATGAGACATATGATTATTATTTTAGAAATGTTAATATTATTCTATAAATGCCTTGTTATTTAAATAATCTCTAAATTCCCAATAATTAACAAATCCTCAAAATTAATAGGGTAAATCTCTTGTGCACATCCTCTTGGACAATCCCTTGATTCTTAATCTTTTCCAAGAAAAACGCAACGCAACCTAAGGTGAGTATACATGACCCATTTTCTATTTTATCACATTTTGGGTGCTGTATGCATTTCTATATCAAACACACTATGTTAAACATTTTTGCACTATCAATCCACATTTCATGTGAATCTATTTGACTCATGTTAATCATGTTATGCTACTGTTAAACATTTATGACTGTGTGTTCATTAACTTTGCAAGCCTCCCCTAACAATGGCAGCGCTGTAGGTTGAGAAACGCCCCTCCCATAATATTATGGGTATTGTTAGGTTTATTCTATGTTACTCATGTTACCACCCTTCTAGGGTTAGGCTATGTTAATTGCGTTAAACTTTGGTTTGAACACATAGATTTCATCGTTACGAGTATAACTGTTAATATGAACTCATGTAGTCACGTGGATTTGAGCATGTTAAACTATTTCAACATATTATACTATATTCAAACTTGTATACTCGCCAACATGTTTTGTTGACTTTATTTTAAATGCATACTGCAGGATGAGGAAGTCAAGATTTGAAGAAATGAATAGGATGGCCTAGAAACCCACTTTTGAAATAAATTATGTTTAATGTTTGTTATTTCCTTTTATGACAATGTATGAAACTTTGCAATTTTAATAAATGAAATTTAATTATATTGTCACATGTAGTGTTATGATGTTTTGAGCAATTTGTTCGTCTCATCCCGATGTTTCCGCCATCGGTTGGGGTGTGACAGATTGGTATTAGAGCCATAACTATAGGGAATTAGGAAAAGTAGGAATGCTTTTACCTAGTCTGTAGTTTAGGAGCTTTCTCATTTATTTGTTGTTTAAGACAATATTCCCTTCTCTCTTCCTTGCTTCCCTCTATTCTTTTGGACTTCTAATATACAAGCCTTTCCTAAGGCTAACACAATACACACATGGAAGCTGTGAAGACACTCATGTAACACAATCGAAATGATTCATCAAAACAGGGGTGATTCCCATATTTGGTGATGATTTTCATTCAGCTTAAATTTGATTTTTGCACGAAACCTACCCTCAAGTTAGGAGTGACATCCAAACCTTGAGGGGAGTTTCCATTTCATATTCTAGTGGACCCTCATCTTTGGATGAGTACTAACCACATCAGGGTACGATGTTATCAAGTTAGAGGTGAAACTCGCATCTTGTTAACTAGTCCCATTCCTTGATTTTCAATCTCGCCAAAGTTTCGATTTTCCCAATCGATTAAGGACGTGTAGTAACTGGAAGGACAAATACCGTTAGTCGCTCCTCGATGAGAGTATTTGTCTATTAGGCCAAAGCACGTCTCCTTGATTCGAAAAGGATTTCGATTCACTTTGGAATAGTCTTATGTTACGTTCCGTGACAATCCATATTTTTATGATAAATCTCTTTTTATGTTATCTCAATTATCATGTGATTTACATTTGAGCGTTACCTTCATTTCAAGTTTGGGAACACGAATCACGTTATTATCGCAATCTAAAACAATTAATAATTACTCCATCGTGAACAAACTAAATTTATCTTGCTTTCATTATACATGATATTCTATGTGTAACATCATGTTATTCTATGTGCAATGCTATGTTATTCTATGTGAAACTATTTGACAATTCATGTAACAATGTGCTATGTGGTGCATACATGAAATCAATTTTCCTAAACAAAAACATTATGATTAAAGTCTCATCCATTTCTTGTTTTGAAATCCTAGATGTCGTCATCTCGCCAGTTCTCTCACTCTCCCAGAAAATCCAAGGCTCATTCCAAAAAGAAAATGATGACGTTCATGGCAAATCAGATTGCCAGAATCGTGCCAACGATAGTGTCTGAGATTCAAGCCTCCAGCACTCCAAATCATTCTGGCGATTCTCACGTAGTACAGCCTAAACCGGTCTCGTTCAACTACTTCACTGCCTGTAACCCCAAAACTTTCACTGGGAAGGATGGAGTGACAACTATGTTGGAATGGTTTGACAGCATGGAAGTCACATTCATAAATAGTGAATGCCCAGAGGAGCTCAAGGTGCGAAGTGCCACTGGTGTTTTCCAATCCAGGGCACTGGACTGGTGGACTAACGAGAGAAACATTCGATCCAATGAGCGAGCTTACGCGTTGTCTTGGGAAGAGCTCAGACAGCTTATGATGGAGGAATTCTGCCCTCCTCATGAGCAGCAGAAGTTAGAAGAAGAGTTCTGGACCCTCAAACAAATTGGGGATGAAAACCTTGCATACACTACCCGGTTCAAGCAGTTGTGTTTTATCGTGCCTCATTTGGTGTTGACCACAGAACGCACCATTCAGAAATATATTAATGGGTTGCCTCCTACGATGCGTGATACCATCGAGGCGGCTAGGTTGGATAATATTGAGGACGTGTACCGCCTCTCGGCAAGTTTGAATAATAATCGAGTTCGTGATAAACAAGTCGCAGCAGCATCTAAACCTACATCCTCCTCAAAACCCGCTCATCAAATCACCCACAACAATAGGGGAAAGAAGCGTGCTCACCAATCCTCAGTTTGCAACGCTATTACACCAGTTGAAAATCCAAAACCTAACCCAGCAAACCCAGAAAAGAAGCAATACACAGGAACAAACCCTAAGTGCACCACTTGCCACTTTCATCACCCAACTACGAGCCCATGTAGACATTCTACCTCCTGCAATCGTTATGGGCATTTGGCAGCATACTGTCGCAATAACCCAACGACAGCCCAAAACTCAAAGCCAGCAAATGTGGTCAGGGCATGTTTCAAATGTGGGGACCCAACTCACCTACGACCTCAGTGTCCTCAATTGAGGCAAGATTTACAGCAGAAGGCACCACAAGGCCGAGCATTTGTTATCAATGCTCAGCAAGCGCGCAACGACAATGAGGTCGTGAATGGTACGTTCCTCATTAATAATTTGTATGCCTCTGTTTTATTTGATACTGGTGCAGATAAATGTTTTGTATCTGTAGAATTTGAACCATTGTTAAAATGCACACGCTCAAAACTACCTAAGTCATTCCCAGTCGAAGTTGCCAATGGCAAGTCTATTCGTGTCGATTCTGTTCTTCGTAATTGTACTCTCACTTTGAATGATCATGCCTTCTCAATTGACCTCATACCCATGGAGTTGGGTAGTTTCGATATCATAGTAGGTATGGATTGGCTTCGAAAGAACCATGCTGAAATTGCCTGCTTCCAAAAATACGTTCGTTTGCCTCTTCCATCAGGCGATACCCTACATGTTTATGGGGATCGACCTTCCAAAGGTCTAAAGCTAATGTCGTGCACACAAGCGAATAGATACTTACGTAAAAAGTACTTTGCCTTTTTAGCCCATGTAGTGGAAGAAAAGGGCAAGGGAAAATGCATAAGCGATGTTCCAGTTGTACGTGAATTCCCAGAAGTTTTTCCTGAGGATTTACCTTGTCCTCCTCCTTCTCGGTCAGTTGACTTTCGTATCGACCTTGTGCCTGGTGCAACTCCTGTTGCACGAGCTCCCTATCGCCTTGCACCATCCGAAATGCAAGAGCTTTCCAGCCAACTCCAGGAGCTTCTTGACAAGGGTTTCATTCGACCCAGTACCTTTCCTTGGGGTGCTCCTGTTCTATTCGTTAAAAAGAAAGATGGTTCATTTCGAATGTGTATCGATTATCGAGAGCTCAACAAGCTCACTATCAAAAATCGATATCCACTACCTCGCATTGACGACCTCTTTGATCAACTCCAAGGTGCAAGTTATTTCTCCAAGATCGATCTTCGATCTGGCTATCATCAACTTCGTGTCCTCGAAGAGGATATCCCAAAAACAGCTTTTCGAACGCGCTATGGACACTACGAGTTCGTGGTCATGCCTTTTGGTCTGACTAACGCGCCTGCCGTGTTCATGGATTTGATGAATCGTGTTTGCAAACCTTATCTAGATCGATTCGTGATTGTCTTCATTGATGACATCCTAATTTATTCAAAATCTCGAGTCGATCACGAGCGTCATTTACGTCTCATACTCGAACTTTTGCGAAGTGAACGTTTATACGCAAAGTTCTCAAAGTGTGAATTTTGGATCAAGGAAGTCCAATTCCTTGGACATGTCGTTAGCGAAAAAGGTATTCATGTCGACCCTGCTAAAATTGAAGCAGTCAAAAGTTGGATCGCACCTAAAAACCCATCAGAAATTCGTTCATTCCTAGGATTGGCGGGTTACTACCGTCGATTCATCTCGAATTTTTCTAAGATAGCTGTTCCCCTCACTATGTTGACCCAAAAGGAAAAACCTTTCGTTTGGAGTCACGAGCAGGAAGAAGCTTTTCAAACCCTCAAGGACATGCTTTGCAATGCTCCTATCTTAACCCTACCTGACGGTAATGATGACTTCGTAGTATATTGCGATGCATCAAATCGTGGTCTTGGTTGCATCCTTATGCAACGAGGCAAGGTCATTGCGTACGCTTCTCGCCAATTAAAGATTCATGAGAAAAATTACACTACTCACGATCTTGAACTTGGTGCTGTCGTCTTCGCATTAAAAATATGGCGTCACTATCTATATGGTACGAAATGTGTTGTATACACTGATCACAAAAGTCTACAACATATCCTCAATAAAAAAGAACTAAATATGCGTCAACGTCGTTGGGTGGAATTACTTAACGACTATGACTGCGAGATTCGCTACCATCCTGGAAAGGCGAATGTCGTAGCTGATGCCCTGAGTCGTAAGGCTCATTCCTATCGTATGCGTTGTTTTCAAGTGTCAAGTGACCTTCACACTTGTATTCGTGAGGCACAGTTTGCGTCAGCTAACGAAGGAAGTCTGCTCGTCGAAATCCGTGGTGCCTCTATGGATCAACTTGTGACGAAGTCAGACGGACTTCAATATTATCTTAATCGCATTTGGGTACCAAATCGCGACAATCTTCGTGAATTTATCATGAATGAGGCTCATAAGTCTAAATACTCAATACATCCTGGTGCTGATAAGATGTATCATGATCTTCGAACATCTTATTGGTGGCCTGGTATGAAGAATGATATAGCCTTGTATGTCTCAAAATGTCTTACATGCTCGAAGGTTAAAGCAGAGCATCAACGTCCCTCTGGTTTGCTCGAACAACCAGAAATTCCTGTTTGGAAGTGGGATAGTATTGCAATGGACTTTATAACTAAACTTCCTCGAACCTCATCTGGTAATGATAGTATTTGGGTCATCGTTGATCGTTTGACCAAGTCAGCCCATTTCTTACCTATTCGGGAAGACTTCAAAGTTGAAAAACTTGCTCGAGTCTATACTGATGAAATCATCTGTCGTCATGGCATACCTCGTGACATCATTTCAGACCGTGACGGTCGTTTCACGTCTCGCCTATGGAAAACTTTTCAATCAGCCATGGGTACTCATTTAAATCTTAGTACAGCCTTCCATCCTCAAACAGATGGACAGACTGAGCGTACCATTCAAACTCTCGAAGATATGCTTTGATCCTGTGTCATTGATTTTGGTGGTAGTTGGGATGTGCATTTGCCTCTGGTCGAATTCTCGTACAATAACAGCTATCACTCAGCATTCAAATGGCCCCATTCGAAGCGTTATATGGGCGAAAATGTCGATCACCAATCAGTTGGCACGAAATTGGTGATAAGCAATTTACTGGTCCTGAGCTTATTCAAGAAACCACGGACAAGATTCTTCAAATCCGTGACAATTTACTCAAGGCCAGGAATCGACAAAAGAGTTACGCAGATAAAGGGCGCAAACCCATGGAATTCAATGTTGGGGATCAAGTATTACTTAAAGTATCCCCATGGAAAGGGGTTGTTCGATTTGGTAAAAAGGGTAAACTTGCCCCTTGTTACGTTGGACCTTTCAAAATCCTCGAACGAGTTGGCAAGGTGGCGTATTTGCTGGATCTACCACAGGAACTGAGTAACGTTCATCCGACATTTCACGTTTCAAATCTCAAGAAATGTCTAGCTGATGAAGGACTTCATGTCCCAGTCGACGACTTGCAAATCAACGATACGCTTCATTTCGTGGAAAGACCAGTTGAAATTGTGGATCAAGGTACCAAGCAGCTCAGACGCAGCAAAATTCGCATTGTAAAAGTACGATGGGAAGGCAAGCGTGGTGCTGAGTTTACTTGGGAACTCAAAAGTGACATGATGGCAAAGTATCCACATCTCTTCGATCAGTCTTCTTCTTAAGATTTCGGGGATGAAATCTCCTAAAGTAGGGGAGACTGTGACACCTCGTACTTTCAATCTTTCCATTTTTGGCAAGTCTACTTGTACTTTCTATTTTTGTAAGTTGTACCTTGGTGGTATTTGGTTTTATTCCCAAATTGTACCCGAGACTTGAAATCATAATGAAAGTGCATTACTTTATTCATATTTGTGCTTGGATGCTATGTATCGTCAAAACAATTAAAAACATGTTGAAACTATGTTAAACACGTAAAAACAGTGAAATTACATCTTAATCTCAGCTCTCAAATTCATCATTGCCAAGAGATTACCCTAAACCGTACAAAAACCGGAAATTTATACGTTAATTCGGTAAAAATATCAAAATTTGGGTTAAAATAATTTTTATATTATTTTATTAATATTTTAAATAAGTAAACTAATAATTAAAATTAAATAAATAAATATTTTAAACTGAAATTTTAATGATTTTGTTAGTTTTGGTTAGTTAAACTAACTCAGTTAGTGAAAACCCAGTTAAATCAGCTAACTGGGTTAATTTTATCAAAGGGCAGCACTAACTGAGTTAGAAAACTCAGTTAGTGACTAACCCAGTTAGTCAGACTAACTGTTAGTAAAAAAGGGGGTCTCCTGGGTGAGAACCGGCCCTTGTGCGGTTCGAACCCGGGTCTCTCGCATAACACACACGCGTCTTTACCACTCGGCCGGGCATGCCACATCCGACATATATTGAAACCAAATTGTATTTAACATCAAATTAAATACGCTGATTTAAATAAAAAAAAAACCCGCCAACCTGTTCGTCTTCTCCGACTTCGAATTTATGACCGGAAAGCTTGTGACCTCCCCTGTTCGTAACCGACGGCCTACATTCCCTTTATAAAACGATCAAACCTCAACACATAATCGTTCCTTTCACTCTCGATCCCCGAAGCAAACCGAAACCGACTCGTTCACACCTTCGCCGGAAGAACTACACCACCACCGGAGCCACCACCTTCGCCGGAGTTCACCGTTAATCGCCACCGCGTGTTCGTTGTCCGTCACTGACGATTCCGGTACCGATTTCGTTTCCGTTTTCATATTCTTTTACGATTGTAATTCTGTATTATTATTATTGTTATTATTATTATTATTATTTATTATTATTATTAGATTATTAATATAATTATTATAATCTTTATTTAATTATCTATATTAATAATAATCAGATTTATCTAACGATATTAAACAAATATATTATTACTATAATATTAATAAAATAATTCAGAATAATTATATCAATCAGATTTATTTATATAAAAATCAGAATTTTTACTATTATTGATATTATTAATCAGATTTATAAATATTATTAAATCAGATTTTTATAATAGAAATTCATTTCCTATTTTTTTTATATAATCAGATTATTTTTAGATTTTCAGAATTTTTATATAAAATCAGAATTTATTTAACAGAATTATTATTTAAATTACTATTTAAATCCGAATTATTATTCTTTATTAATTCAGATTTATTATTTTATATAATCAGATTTATTATTTTATTTTATCTAAATCAGAATTATTATATAATAAACAGATTTACTATTTTATTTAGATTAGAATTATTATTTTATATATAATAATCAGATTTATTATTTTAAATCAGATTTTTTAATCTATATTATTAATAATCAGAATTTTTACTTTATATATATCAGAATTATTATTTTTAAGTACATAATAATCAGGAATTATTATTTATAATCCAGAATTTTAGTAATAATATTTATAATACTTTGGTAAAATCAGAAATATTATTTTAATAGTATATAAAAATCAGTATTTATTTTTACTCACTTAATTATAAATAAATTGACATGTATTTCGTTAAATACAAACTATAAAAATGAGACATATGATTATTATTTTAGAAATGTTAATATTATTCTATAAATGCCTTGTTATTTAAATAATCTCTAAATTCCCAATAATTAACAAATCCTCAAAATTAATAGGGTAAATCTCTTGTGCACATCCTCTTGGACAATCCCTTGATTCTTAATCTTTTCCAAGAAAAACGCAACGCAACCTAAGGTGAGTATACATGACCCATTTTCTATTTTATCACATTTTGGGCGTTGTATGCATTTCTATATCAAACACACTATGTTAAACATTTTTGCACTATCAATCCACATTTCATGTGAATCTATTTGACTCATGTTAATCATGTTATGCTACTGTTAAACATTTATGACTGTGTGTTCATTAACTTTGCAAGCCTCCCCTAACAATGGCAGCGCTGTAGGTTGAGAAACGCCCCTCCCATAATATTATGGGTATTGTTAGGTTTATTCTATGTTACTCATGTTACCACCCTTCTAGGGTTAGGCTATGTTAATTGCGTTAAACTTTGGTTTGAACACATAGATTTCATCGTTACGAGTATAAGTGTTAATACGAACTCATGTAGTCACGTGGATTTGAGCATGTTAAACTATTTCAACATATTATACTATATTCAAACTTGTATACTCGCCAACATGTTTTGTTGACTTTATTTTAAATGCATACTGCAGGATGAGGAAGTCAAGATTTGAAGAAATGAATAGGATGGCCTAGAAACCCACTTTTGAAATAAACTATGTTTAATGTTTGTTATTTTCTTTTATGACAATGTATGAAACTTTGCAATTTTAATAAATGAAATTTAATTATATTGTCACATGTAGTGTTATGATGTTTTGAGCAATTTGTTCGTCTCATCCCGATGTTTCCGCCATCGGTTGGGGTGTGACAAAAATGTGCGTTTTCACATGTTTAACGCATTACATAACGCTTCGACTAATCTATTCGATCTTTGCAATGTACTCGCGCGGCAACGCACGCGGGTTTCCCACTGGCTTTGCTTCCCTGCCCCCCGTACTTTCACGATGTTGCAATTTTATCCCCTTGACTTTGGTATCTTCAAAGTTTCATAAAATTGCAAATTTAGTCCCTAAACCTTCTACTTTGGATTTCCAAAACCACAACCTCATCTTTCAAACTTTGTCAGCACCAACTGTCTACTTTGGTTTTCCACAATCACCCCCTTAGTTCTTACACAGTTACGCCACCAACCCTCTTCAACCCCTATACCATTACACTTTGTTCTTTTAAGACTTTGCTTTTTTACCCCTTGCACTATTACTCCATTTTTACACCCGCCAGACTTAAAAAAATTGCAATTGTAACCCCTAAACTACAACTCATACTTTTTCAAATACCAATGCATTGTGTTTTCCGAAATGTCTTTGGCACTGTGTTGTACGCTTTGTGTCTTCCTTTGCGATTTACACTTTTTAATTGTCTTTTACGTACTGCGTTTTACGAATCGTGTTTTGTCTTACTCTATGTTCCCACCCGTCGCGCGCCGCTGCAACGCACGGCGGGCAAAATCCTAGTATATATAGTGGAAGGTTCAAGAGAAAACTCATTTTATTAAGAAAACTCGAAAACTCTCAAAAAAAACACTTAAAAACATACTAATTTTTTATACATTTTTTACTGTAAATCTAGTATTTTTATGTACAGAAAAATTAATATTACATATATGCAACACTACAAAAAAACTTAACCCACCAACTCCCCACCCCCACAAAACCTAACCCCTTACCCCACCTCTCAAAAACTTAAAAACTAAATCCTAAACTTAAACACCATCAAAAACCTAAACCCCCGCCCCTAACCCTAACCCCAACCCCAAAAACCTAAGCCCCCTCCCCACCCACCTAAAAATTAAACCTCCCAAAAAACTTAATTCTAATTCCTAAAACCTAAACCCTAAGTCTAAGTAGTATTGCATATGTGTAATATACTAAAATAGTAATATTGAAAAAAAGTACGGTACATTAAATCTTTTTTATGTCGAAAAAATATGCTCGAATATACTCGAACGAAAGATAAAAAAAAATCTACGATCTTATGGTGCAATTTAAAAAATAATAATAATAATATGAGGGGATCAAAGAGTTTGGACCCCCGCCATCCAATACCGGTGGGTATTGAAGGAGGTCCTACTAAATTTGACTCAGGTCTTTGCGGGATCTATACACTGAACAAGGCAAGACTCTTACCAAACCATTGCCTTAACACCCGACCAGGTAGCCAACATATCTCCATATAGACCGTGGAGATATGAATGGTGAAAATCTTTTATTTTATATAGACAGTAAAATAATGCCAAGACACCACGGACAAATGATAAGGAAGAATCACCTTCAACAAAAGAAACTAGTTATTAAAGTCATTAATACATAACCAAATAAAAAGTGCGAAAAGATTAAAAATAAAAAGTAGACAAAATTGCAGAAAACAACCTTTATGTTTGCCTCAGACTGCACTTTATACCTTTCACTATGAAATCAGCAAAAACCAACCTTTATGTTCATGTTTTGCTACAGGTTCAACTTTTACCACTAATAGCGTTTGGTTTTCTTGGTTAACCGCCCTCACATGCAATGCATATGAGGGTATTAATGTCATTTCAGTTAATCGTCTTTATGGTTAAATATCAAATAATAAAAAAGGTAAAAAGATCAAACATATGGACCCACCCCTTATCTGCTACCTCAACCCCTCTCCATCTCTCTCTTTCTCACTCATTCAAACCACCTCAACATCCACCGTTGCAACATCCACCCTCTACAACTCAACACCACCGTCAACTATATCCAGATTTCCTCAGATTCTGCGAATCTTAGAGTTGACCACGGCCCCGTGTCCGTTGGGCACGCCCCCGTGATGGGTGATAGAAGCTTCTACAACTTAGTCTTTTCTGCAGATGCTGTCGGGGGGTCGGGCATGCCACGTTTATCCCTTTTCTTGTATTTATGTTAGATTTAGCTGCCTTTTTGCTTCTTTTGTTCATTTGAGCTTATTTATTCCTGAAAATACAAAAGGAAGACAAAAACACACTTTTCCAACATTAGTACTAAAAAAGGGTTAGTTTTATGCCACAGTTGATGTAATTTATGTGTTGCATTTTGTGCACATCAAATACCCCTACACTTGAATCTTTGCTTGTCCTCAAGCAAAACTCTTTATAATGTGGCTTTACACTCCCAAATGGAATGGGTAGAAGAGAAGGTTTTTGGGCTTGTCATAGAGTGTCGGGATTTCCAAGATTCTTTATTAAGTTTTTTTTTTTATTTATTTACAATCCTATTCGTCATGATTTATTTGAAAACATTACATAAGATAAATTATTTATTAGCGCATAACATGCCTTTTTAAAATTCCATTTATATACAAGTTCACATACCTCACGGGGGATCACTCAACACTCGGCCGAAGATGTATTTTAGTGTATCACTCGTGAGCGGCATGGAACTTAGTCCTACCATAAGCTTGCCAAGCAATCAATCCTCCTCCTTGTTAACTATACACCTTTGTAAATATCAAGAGGAATTTTGGGGTGAAGGGTTAGGCTTGGGTTAAAGGTAGGTGGTTGGGTTAGTGGTTAGTAAAAGGGCGAAAGGCTTAAAAAGCGTCGGTTTTCGAAAGACTTTTTATTTTATAGCTTTTTATTTTGATGAAGCACTTTTTTCAAACAAAGTTCTTTTTGATAAACTTGTTTGTTTATTTCTTTTGGCTTCATCCTCATCATTTTTTTTAAGGAAGTCATAAGAAAAAACGAGCTTGTTACTAAAACAAAGGGTTTAAAATGAAAAAGGGTTTTGGTGGGGGGGGGGGGTCAAAGGGTGTTTGTTTTGGGTTAAGAAATGAAAAGGTTTAGGCTCAAATGGGTTAACTAGGGGGATTTTGGGTAGGCGGTAAAAAAAAGAAAAATAATGGTGTAGAAATAAAAAGGGTTAGTCCTAATGCCTCCATCATCTACTTACTCGGGTTTAAGTTGGTAAGGACCGGGAATGTATCATCGTGGCAAGTTCTAGAGTCGTAAGAACCAAGCGGCTATTCACACAAGAAACGAAAAATGACTATTTAGTTTAAAGATATGTATTTGTATGCTCAATAAAGGCTCAAAACTCACTTTTTGTGGGAATTGGTTTTTATGTGATCAAGTATATATAATCAAATTTTAACTAAACTTGTCATGCCGTTTCATAATTTTCTTATGTTGGTTCTTTTTATCACGACGCTATCGGTTGCAGATTTGTAAAAACATAATTTTTTTTAGAACTTTGAAATTCCCAAATTAAACCTAGACAAGTAAAAAAAAAATGAAAAAAATTTTGAAAAAAAATTTGGGGTGATTAGCGGTTCCAATAGAGTTTTGTGTAAGGCTTGTAATTAGGACTTACAAGATGCAAAGTTTTAGTATCCCGCCACACTTAAATTACACATTGTCCTCAATGTGTCCCCAAAATAAGTTTTTAGGTTGATTGGATGTGTAAAAACGTGTGAAAACGCAAAAATTTATGTTACTGGGCGTCTGGACACGGCCCCGTGGTGTCCGGGCACGGCCCCGTGTTCAGATTGCCAGTAACAGAAATTAGTAAAAAGAAACAGAAGCCTGGGCACGGGGGCGTGTTCAGTGAGCACGCCCCGTGTCCAGTTACCTGAACTGGGCATTTTCTGCAGATGGTTGGGCACGGGGCGTGTTGGGTGAGCACGACCCCGTGCTGAACTTGCTGTAATGAAGAAAAATTTGTCGGGTGGCCCTGTTTTTGTGCATGGGGTGCTGGTTCAAGTTTCCCTTGGTATCCTTCACCATCTCGAGTGTGTTTTATCCATTACAACATCATCCAAACACCAGATTAACTAAAACCATCATTCCATTAAATAGAGAGAATTACATAATATTCCTAATAAGTTAAAATTCTAGATAAATAGGTTAAAAGAAGCACAAGAAGTCTAAACCAAGAAGTTCTAGCCTAAAATTTATTCTATTAGCAAATTTTCCGAAAAGATAATTATCTCGGTTGGATGCGGCTTGAAGAACTTCTTCCTCCGGACATGGGTCCCTCACACGTCGGCGAGCCACTCCTCTATCTCCCTTGGGCGAAGAAAAGCGGGCTCATTGGCATCGGTTTGAGGGGGTGCAACCTCCACCGGGACTTCTTGTAGAACCTCAAGAGGAGGCTCCGCTGGAATGTCATCCCATCCGGTAGGATTGTTGATTCCAAGTGATAGGTTCCAATCCTCTTGAGGGAGGATTGGTTCCATGGGAGGTGTCACAAGAATGTTCAACCTCTGGTGCAAGAGGTTGATTTCTTGAAAACTGTTTTCCAACCCCACCGTAAGATAATTTATACGGTCTATGAGGACCTCATCTACCGATGTCATCTCATCAAGAGCCTCACGTAATGCCATCACGTAGCGTACGAGAGTTGCTTCAATCGAGGACCTTCTTTCCCTTCGACTGTTTCTGGAGTGCGCAGAAGAGGTTCCACTGTTTTGGCTCGACATTCTACTAAAATAAACAGAAAAGAGTTCATTTTAATGAAACAGTAACCTCGGACACGGCCCCGTGCTCAATGAGCACGGCCCCGTGTTCACCTTTTTGCATATTTTTGGAACAAGGAATCTCGAAGTTTTAAATTATTTTTCCAACTTTTAAAGCATTTTTCAGTAGAATTAACTTAAAACAATGTTGCAAAACTTATTTTTAACAAGATTCCTTGAACAAAAACCTAACAAACATCACGCTAAAGCTTGGAATCATGGTGATCTCAAGCTCTAATGGAGGTATTGAGGTAAAAGAAATGGAGAAGAAGGTAATGGACAAAAGAGGAAAGGACAAGATGGTTGTTGAGAATCTTCTTTTAGAAAATACCTAGGATGGTATGTGTGAAGATCCCCCCAAATCTCTGTCCCTGGAATGGTCCAAATGTGCAGGATTCTTGGTTGCATTTATAGAAAACGACAGCACGCTGCACACGGCCCCGTGTCGGCTGGACACGGCCCGGTGTGCAGACAGGATCCTGACACATTTTATCCGTATTCTGAAAAAAGTCAGAAAGGAATCTTTTGGTGGACACGGGGGCGTGTTGACCTGGACACGGCCCCGTGTCTAGAGGTTGTTTATGAAGTTCCGTCTATTTCTAAGGAACTTATCCGGATCGGGCGGTTCCTTACTGGATGGAACAACCCCAAAGTGCCTGAGATACCTTAATTGCTCTATATTAAGACGAGAACGCAAGAGGTTGTCGGTGAGGGTGATTCCTATGCTAAATGTAGGTGGACAAGTCCAACCCTTTCCCGGGCTCTTGTTAAAGAAGGTGTATGCCGAATCACTCAGGTCTATGTATGCATCGAACGAAGTCGATGGAGAGTCCTTCACGGCACAATCGACACAGGGACGACTATGGCCCAAGTCTTCGCTAGAGTTAGAGGTAATATCGGGAACAACGAAGTTGTTTTTATTCGAATGTGATCCCAACAATTCTTATTGGGTATCGTCTTGAGATGAATTAGTGTTATCCATCTTAAGTTCTTTTAACCAATTAAGAATTAGATCTTCCAATTGAAAAAGTTCATCGAGAAGCATTTCTCCTAGAAGGTCCGGTTGAGAGCATTCGAGGGAGAGATAAGGATTATTTTTACTTTCGCCCCTCTTAAGGCTACAGGAAAACAATGGGTCTATATAATGGGGCTTATAATTTAGAAAATAACATTCTAAATCTTTATGAGGGCCACCACATATTTGACACCACGTACCATAAGAGTGCCGAAAGTAAAAAATATCAGTATCACTCATGTTTGTGTTAGAAATTACCAACCGTCGGGATCTTACGGTTCTGTTTTCAGTAACTGAAACTTGGGCACGAGGCGTGTTGAGTGGGCACGGCCCCGTGTTCAGCTTACTGTCTGACTTAAAACAGGACTGCCAGTTCTAAAGATTGGGCACGGGGCATGTTCAGTGGGCATAGCCCGTGCTGAGTTCTACAGAAGCTGAAAATTTAAGAGAATCCTAAAAAACAGAAAAATTAGAAAAAACGATTAGGTCGTTGATTCCTAACTTCCTCAAAATCCTTGTGTCCCCGGCAGTGGCTCCAAAAACTTGATGTGCGTGAAGTGTTATATAGTTTTTAATGTATGTTTTAAGCCCTTTAACACTTTTTAGCCAAGTTTTAAATTTATAAAACACGATATTTACTAACACTAAACACACATATGGGCAAGTGCACCCATCGTGAGCGTAGTATAGTGTTGGTAAAATACCGAGGTCGTGCAAGGACACAAGAGCTTTTAGTACCGGTTTATCCTCAACGTCTAATCAAATCAAAAAGTTAGAAAAAGGTTTTTTAAACTAGAAAAATAAAACTAACTAAAATGCTGAAAAATAAAATAAAAGTAAAAACAGATAGACAAGATGAATCACTTGGATCCGACTCATGTTTAGTGTAACCTTTGATTATTTCCGCACTTTTGCACTTTTTAAGAGATTATCTTAGTTATTGTATTAGGCCCCTCTTTTGAAGGCGACGTTACCCTCAACCCAGTAGTTTGAGTCAGCAAGGATACAATCATAAAGGGTCGGATTATTGAAAGATAATTAATTAAGTTATTAATGCATAATATGATAGGCCCCTCTTTTGAAGGTGACGTTACCCTCGGCTAAGTAGTCTGAGTCAGCAGGGATACAGTCCTAAGTAGCCGGGTTAAAGTTTTAATAATAGCTTACATATGAGGGGATCAAAGAGTTTGGACCCCCGCCATCCAATACCGGTGGGTATTGAAGGAGGTCCTACTAAATTTGACCCAGGTCCTTCCAGGATCTATACACTGAACAAGACAAGGCTCTTACCAAACCATTCCCTTAACCCCCAACCAGGTAGCCAACATATCTCCATATAGACTGTGGAGATATGAATGGTGAAAATCTTTTATTTTATATAGACAGTAAAATAATGCCAAGACACCACAGACAAATGATAACGAAGAATCACCTTCAACATAAGAAACTAGTTATTAAAGTCATTAATACATAACCAAATAAAAAGTGCGAAAAGATTAAAAATAAAAAGTATTACATTAGACACTTGTCTTCACCAAGTGATGTAAGAGACTTAGGCAAACATGGCCTTTGATTGTCAAGAACTCTTATGATCAATCTTGGATCCCGAGACGACTCACACACTCTATGATGGATGATGGATGATGGTGGTGGATGATGGTGTTGTGATGGTGGTGGTGGTGGGTGGGTGAAGTGTGAGAGAGGTGGTGTGCCAAGGGATGGTTTGCAAATGAGCCAAGCACCCCTATTTATAGCCTGAATAGCAGCTCGGGCACGACCCCGTGTCCATCCTCATTCTCTTTCTTCATTAAATGCAGTTTGTCTGCATTAGTTGACCACACCCTCGTCTCCGCTGGGCACGACCCCGTGTGCAGAAGCGTATCTGTACTATCAAGATTTCCTCAGATTCTGCGAATCTTAGAGTTGACCACGGCCCCGTGTCCGCTGGGCACGCCCCCGTGGTGGGTGATAGAAGCTTCTACAACTTTGTCTTTTCTGCAGACACTTGGGCACGCCCCCATGCTCGCTGAGGACGGGGCGTGTTCAGCCTTCTGTTCTCTTGTTTTTGCTTAGGAAAATGTTGTCGGGGGGTTGGGCATGCCACGTTTATCCCTATTCTTGTATTTATGTTAGATTTAGCTTCCTTTTTGCTTCTTTTGTTCATTTGAGCTCGATGCAATGTGCGTAATTACGAGTGTGCATAAATATAAACATATGATGTTTAATTATATATCTATATAGGCTAGGGATCCTGTACATTAATCCAGAAGTGTGAGAAGTGTATTATAACACTATATATAACACTATATAACACCATATAAACACCGTATAACAATATGTAACACTATATAACACCATATAACACTATGTAACACTATATGACACTATATAACAATATATAACACTATACATCTATCATAGACATGCTATCAGACAAACTATTGTGTTATATTTGTTACAGAGTGTTACATAGTGTTATATGGTGTTACATATTGTTATACGGTGTTTATATGGTGTTATATAATGTTATATATAGTGTTATAATACACTTCTCACACTTCTGGATTAATGTACAGGATCCTCAATCTATATATATATATATATATATATATGATGTGCGTGTAGTGTAATATATTTTTGGTATATATTTTAAGTCCTTTTTACACTTTTTAGCCAAGTTTTAAATTTATAAAACACGATATTTACTAACACTAAACACACATATGGGCAAGTGCACCCATCGTGGACGTAGTATAGTGTTGGTAAGATACCGAGGTCGTCCAAGGACACAAGAGCTTTTAGTACCGGTTTATCCTCAACGTCTAATCAAATCAAAATGTTAGAAAAAATATTTTTAAACTAAGAAAATAAAACTAACTAAATGCTGAAAAATAAAATAAAAATAAAAACAGATAGACAAGATGAATCACTTGGATCCGACTCGTATATTAGTATAACCTTTGATTATTTTCACACTTTTGCACTTGTTTACAAGATTATCTTAGTTATTGTAGTAGGGCCCCTCTTTTGAAGGCGACCTTACCCTCAACCCAGTAGTTTGAGTCAGCAAGGATACAATCCTAAAGGGTCGGATTATTGAAAGATAATGAATTAAGTTATTAATGCAAATTATGGTAGGCCCCTCTTTTGGAGGTGACATTATCCTCGACTAAGTAGTCTGAGTCAACAGGGATACAGTCCTAAATAGTCGGGTTATAGTATTAATAGTAGTTAACTTATGAGGGGGTCAAAGAGTTTGGATCCCCGCCATCCAATACCTTTGGGTATTGAAGGAGATCCTACTAAATTTGACCCAGGTCCCTTGCAGGACCTCTAAACGCTGAACAAGGGCAAGACCCTTACCAAACCGTTCCCTTAACCCCCGACCAGGTAGCCAACATACCTCCATATAGACCGTGGAGATATGAATGGTGGGAAATCTTTTATTTTATATAGACAATAAAATAATGCCAAGACACCACAGACAAACGATAAGGAAAAGTCACCTTCAACATAAGCAATTAGTTATTAAAGTCATTAATACAAAACCAAATAAAAAGTGCAAAAGATTAAAAACAAAAAGTATTATACTAAACACTTGTCTTCACCAAGTGATATAAGAGACTTAGGCAAACATGGCCTTGATTGTCAAGAACTCTTACGATCAATCTTGGATCCCGAGACAACTCACACACTCTATGATGGACAGTGGATGATGGTGTTGTGATGGTGGTGGGTGGTGGATGAAGTGTGAGAGAGGTGGTGCCAAGGGACGAGTTGCAATGAAGCCAAGCACTCCTATTTATAGGCTGAACAGAGGCCTGGGCACGGCCTCGTGTCCGCTGGGCACGGCCCCGTGCCTGTCTGACACTATCTCTCCTCATTAATTGTAATTCACAATTACAATTAATGCGCCTGCAGTACTTTGGGCACGCCCCCGTGTTCACTGGGCACGCCCCCGTGGTGAGCAATAGAAGCTTCTATAGGTTTGTCTTTTCTGCTGCTTCTTGGGCACGGCCCCGTGCTCGTTGAGCACGGGGCGTGTTCAGTCTTCTGGCTTCTCTGTTTTGCTTGGGAGGATGCTGTCGAGGGGTCGGGCAATCCACTTTTGTTCCTTTTCTTGTATTTATGTTAGATTTAGCTGCCTTTTTGCTTCTTTTGTTAATTAGAGCTCCTTTAATCCTGAAAATACAAAAGGAAGACAAAAACACACTTTTTCCAACATTAGTACTTAAAAAGGGTTAGTCTTATGCCTTATTTGATGTAATTTATATGTTGCATTTTACACACATCAAATACCCCCACACTTGAATTTTTGCTTGTCCTCAAGCAAAACTCTTTAATGTGGCTTACACTCCCAAATAGAATGGGTAGAAGAGAAGGTTTTGGGTTTGTCATAGAGTGTCGGGATTTTCCAAGATGGTTTAGGTTTTATTTTTACTTATTTACAATCCTATTCGTCATGGTTTATTAAGAACTTTTCATAATGTAAATTACTTATTAAGGCATAACATGCCTTTCTAAAATTCCATTTATATTCAAGTTCACATACCTCACGGGAGAAATCACTCACACTCGGCCGAAGGTGTATTTTTAGTGAATCACTCGAGAGCGGCATGGAACTTATTCCTACCATAAGCTTGCCAAACAATCAATCCTCCTCCTCTTTAACTCTATACCTTTGTAAATATCAAGAGGACTTTTTGGGTGAAGGGTTAGGCTTGGGTTAAAGGTGGGTAGTTGGGTTAGTGGTTAGTAGAAAAGGGCGAAAGTCGTAAAAAGCGTCGGTTTTCGTAAAACATTTTGTTTTTGTGACTTTTTATTTTAAATGAAGTATTTAGCCAAACAAGCTTTTGTTTGAGGAGCTTTGTTTGCTTATTTCTAACTTCATTGTAATATATATATATATATTAGTCACATGAAAACCGAGCTTGTTACTTAAAATAAAAGGTAAAAATAAAAAGGGTTTTTTGGTGGGTAAAAAGGGTTTTGGGTTAAGAAATGAAAAGGTTTAGGCTCAAAGGGGTTAACTAGGGGGAATTTTTTGGGTAGGTGAAAAGAAAAATAAAAATAATGGTGTTGAAAGAAAAAGGGTTAGTCCTAATGCCTCCATCATTTACTTACTTGGGTTTAAGTTGGTAAGGACCGGGAATGAATTGGTGTGGCAAGTTCTAGAGTCGTAAGAACCAAGTGGCTATTCACACAAGAAACGAAAAATGAGCATTTAGCGTAAAGATGTATATTTGTATGCTCAATAAAGGCTCAAAAACTCACTTTTGTGGGAATAGGTTTTTTTATGTGATCGAGTATATATAATCGAATTTTAACTAAGCTTGTCATGCCGTTTAATAATTTTCTTATGTTGGTTCTTTTTATCACGACGCTATCGGTTGTAAGCTTATAAAAATATAACCTTGTTAGTCTTAGAATTCCCAACTTAAACTTAGACAAGATAAAATAAAAAAATTTTGAAAAAATTTGGGGTGATTAGCGGTTCCAATAGAGTTTTGTGTAAGGCTTGTTATTAGGACTTGCAAAATTCAAGGTTTTAGCATCCCCCCACACTTAAATTACGCATTGTCCTCAATGTGTCTCAAAAATAAATTTTTAGGTTGATTGAATGTGTAACATTGTGTTTAAAAGCAAAAATTTATGTTACTGGCAGTCTGGACACGGCCCCGTGGGGACCTGACACGGCCCCGTGTTCAGGTGCCAGTAACAATAATTAAAGAAAAGAAACAAAAGCCTGGACACGGGGGCGTGTTCGGTGAACACGGCCCGTGTCCAGTTACCTGAACTGGGCATTTGCCTGCAGGGTGTTCAGCACGGGGCCGTGTTGGCTGGGCACGACCCGTGCTGAACTTACTGTAATGGAGAAATTGTTGTCGGGTGGCCTTGTTTTTGTGCATGGGTTTATGTTTCTCGTCTCCCTTGTTATCCTTGACCACCATGAGTGTGTTTTATTCCTGCAAATTAAAACTAAAAGATTAAACTTAAACTAAGGATAGTTCCGCGGATTGCCTCCGTGGTGCGCCACGTTTATAAGGGCCCTTGGCTAGACCCAAGGCAAGGTTATATGTTTTCTGAGCGGGATGTTTTGCATCCCATGTTGTACCGTCGGAGAGCATCATCCAAACTTGAATCAATAACCTTCATGTAATTGACCGGGTCATCGTCCTCTATTCTCTTCTCAACCCCGAACTTTACTTCATCATCCCCGTATTTCAAAGTAAGTGTTCCGTCATTCATATCTACCACTGCTTGTTCGGTGGCGAGAAATGGTCTCCCTAATATAAGGGGGACTTCGGTGTCTTCTTCCATATCAAGTATGACAAAGTCGGCCGGGTAGAAGAAATTGTCGACCTTGACTAGGATATTTTCAATGATTCCTTGCGGGAATTTGACGGATCGATCAGCAAGTTGTATACTCATTTTTGTAGGACTCGTTTTTCCTAGGCCGAGTCTTTTGAACATTGATGAGGGCATGAGGTTAATGCTAGCTCCAAGGTCGGCTAGTGCATTACGAACGGGGGAGTCACCGATTGAGCAAGGAATTGTGAAGCTTCCGGGATCGATTTTCTTTTGGGGGAGTTTGTTGAGTACGAGGGCAGAGCATTCTTCGCCTAGGTTAACTAATTGCAATGTTTCAATTTTCCTTTTATGAGTGAGGAAGTCCCTCATGAACTTAGAGTATTTAGGCATTTGGGTTAGGACATTAATGAAATGAATATTGACATGCAATTGTTTTAGTAGACATTCGAATTTTGCGAATTGCTCATCGGTCTTTTGTCGGATTAACCTACCGGGGTACGGAACTCGAGGAGTCTTGGTAGGCTCTGATGAGGGAGGGGAACCTTTCTCTTGTAAGGGCGGTGTTACGGTCTCCTCGGTAGGCGGCGGGCTTTCCGTAGGACCCACGGTGCGGTTCCGTAGTGTTATGAGATGAACTTGCGCCTTTGGGTTTGTTTCGGTATTGCTTGGTAACGCGCCTTGTGGTCTCTCGGAGAAATTTTGTGCTAGTTGACTTGTTTTTTTTTCGATGTTTTGAATACTAGCTTGTTGATTTCTAAAATTTGATTCTAATTGTAGAAATCTATCCGAGTTTTTCTTTTCAGTGTCGGAGATGAGGCGAGATATAGTATCTTCAAGCCTTTCTCGTCCACTCTGTTGTTGAGGGAAATTTTGTGACTCATTTCTTGGTTGTTGAAAGTTTGTTCATTAGTTTACGTTTTGTTGGTTACTACCATTGCCGGGTTCTCTCCAACCAAGGTTAGGGTGATTTCGCCATCCTTGGTTGTAGGTGCCCGTTGGAGGACCCGACGGCCTAAGTCTATTATCAATGTAGTTTACCGATTCTTGTTGATCGTTTGTTTCTTTCATACAACTCCAATTTTCATGTGGCCCACCACACCCTTCACAAGCCATAACCGAGACCGTTTTTGTCATTTCCAATTTTTTTATTTTTGAAGAAAGGGCCTCGATTTGGGCTTGTAAAGAAGTGCTTTCACCAACCTTATGGGCGCCCGGGGCAATGGATTTATTGCCTCGGGGAGTGTGCCACTGAAAATTGGTTTGAGCAATCTCCCCAATTTGATTATATATTTCATGCGGGCGACGATTACCTAAAAGTCCCCCGGAGCTAGAGTCTAGTGTTTGCCTTGTGTGTGGCAACAACCCATTATAGAAAGTGGACACTTGTTGCCATATCGCAAGGCCGTGATGTGGACACTTTCGCAATAGCTCCTTGAACCTTTCCCAAGTTTCATACAAGGATTCCCCGTCCTCTTGTGAATATGTATTAATTTCAGTCATTAATTTAGCCGTTTTAGCGGGAGGGAAATACTTATATAGAAATTTTTGGGCTAGTTCATCCCAGGTGTTTACCGATCCTCCTGAGAGGGCGTTAAGCCAAGCTTTTACTCGGTCTTTTAGTGAAAAAGGAAATATTCGGAGGCGGATGACGTCATTTGATGCTCTATTGATCCGAAAGGTATCACATATTTCTAAGAAATTAGTAATATGTAGATGGGGATCCTCGTCCGCAAGCCCATGGAAGGTTGCGGAGTTCTGAAGCATTTGTATCAAATGCGGCCGAAGTTCGAAGTTATTGGCTTCAACATTTGGTGCATTGATGGCGGCGCCGAGGTTACCTACGGTGGGTCGTAGATAATCCATGAGGGTACGTTGGTCCGCCATTGGAAGTGGGTTTCCCGAAACCTTCTCTTGGTTTTTGGCTTTTAGTCTTTTTCTGAGAAAGCGTTCGGGTTCTTCTAGAGGTTCTTTTATGTCCTTATTAGAACTGGAGCCCATACACCACGTAGGGTTGGCGTTTGGTTCCAAGTCCTGCAACAAAAACAGAAAAGAATGCTGGTCAGAAGGTTCACCACGGCCCCGTGCTCAATGAACACGGCCCGTGGTCGGAGTTACAGTGATTGTTTTCCAGATCCCAGTTACTGGAGAGTTGGACATGGCCCCGTGTTGCACCGACACGGCCCCGTGGTCAGCCTTCTGTAACTTGGAAAACTAAAAACTGCCAGTAACAACGCTAGGCACGGCCCGTGTCCGACCAGGCACGACCCGTGCTGAGCTCTGCAGAAGCTGAAAAACTAAGAAAATCGTAAAAAGAAAATAAAAAAATGATTAGGCCGTTGATTCCTAACTTTCTTAAAATCCTTGTGTCCCCGGCAACGGCGCCAAAAACTTGATGTGCGTGTAGTGTAATATATTTTTGGTATATATTTTAAGCCCTTTTACACTTTTTAGCCAAGTTTTAAATTTATAAAACACGATATTTACTAACACTAAACACACATATGGGCAAGTGCACCCATCGTGGACGTAGTATAGTGTTGGTAAGATACCGAGGTCGTCTAAGGACACAAGAGCTTTTAGTACCGGTTTATCCTCAACGTCTAATGAAATCAAAATGTTAGAAAAAAGATTTTAACTAAGAAAATAAAATTAACTAAATGCTGAAAAATAAAATAAAAATAAAAACAGATAGACAAGATGAATCACTTGGATCCAACTCGTATATTAGTATAACCTTTGATTATTTTCGCACTTTTGCACTTGTTTAAGAGATTATCTTAGTTATTGTAGTAGGCCCCTCTTTTGAAGGCGACGTTACCCTCAACCCAGTAGTTTGAGTCAGCAAGGATACAATCCTAAAGGGTCGGATTATTGAAAGATAATGAATTAAGTTATTAATGCAAATTATGGTAGGCCCCTCTTTTGGAGGTGACGTTACCCTCGACTAAGTAGTCTGAGTCAGCTGGGATACAGTCCTAAATAGACGGGTTATAGTATTAATAGTAGTTAACTTATGAGGGGGTCAAAGAGTTTGGATCCCTGCCATCTAATACCTTTGGGTATTAAAGGAGATCCTACTAAATTTTACCCAGGTCCCTTGCAGGACCTCTAAACGCTGAACAAGGGCAAGACCCTTACCAAACCGTTCCCTTAACCCCCGACCAGGTAGCCAACATACCTCCATATAGACCGTGGAGATATGAATGGTGAAAATCTTTTATTTTATATAGACAGTAAAATAATGCCAAGACACCACGGACAAACGATAAGGAAAAGTCACCTTCAACATAAGCAACTAGTTATTAAAGTCATTAATACAAAACCAAATAAAAAGTGCAAAAGACTAAAACTAAAAAGTATTATACTAAACACTTGTCTTCACCAAGTGATGTAAGAGACTTAGGCAAACATGGCCTTGATTGTCAAGAACTCTTACGATCAATCTTGGATCCCGAGACGACTCACACACTCTATGATGGACACTGGATGATGGTGGTGGATGATGGTGTTGTGATGGTGGTGGATGAAGTGTGAGAGAGGTGGTGCCAAGGGATGAGTTGCAATGAAGCCAAGCACTCCTATTTATAGGCTGAACAGAGGCCTGGGCACGACCCCGTGCCTGTCTGACACTATCTCTCCTCATTAATTGTAATTCGCAATTACAATTAATGCGCATGCAGTACTTTGGGCACGACCCCGTGTTCACTGGGCACGCCCCCGTGGTGAGCAATAGAAGCTTCTATAGGTTTGGCTTTTCTGCTGCTTCTTGGGCACGGCCCCGTGCTCGCCGAGCACGGGGCGTGTTCAGTCTTCTGCCTTCTCTGTTTTGCTTGGGAGGATGCTGTCGAGGGGTCGGGCAATCCACTTTTGTTCCTTTTCTTGTATTTATGTTCAATTTAGCTGCCTTTTTGCTTCTTTTGTTAATTAGAGCTCATTTAATCCTGAAAATACAAATGGAAGACAAAAACACACTTTTTCCAACATTAGTACTTAAAAAGGGTTAGTTTTATGCCTTATTTGATGTAATTTATATGTTTCATTTTACACACATCAATATATATATAGGTAGAGGATCCTGTAAAAAGTGCTCAAAGTGTGAGAAGTGTATTATAACACTATATATAATACTATATAACACCATATCAACACCGTATAACAATATGTAACACCATATAATACCATATAACACTATGTAACACTATATATCATTATATAACAAATATAACACTATAGTTTGTCTGATAGCATGTCTATGATAGATGTATAGTGTTATATTTGTTATATAGTGTTACATAGTGTTATATGGTATTATATGGTGTTACATATTGTTATACGGTGTTTATATGGTGTTATATAGTATTATATATTGTGTTATAATACACTTCTAACACATTAGGCCCTTTTTACACTATCCTTACCCTATAAATATGTGTGTGTGTGTGTTACATAATTATTCGAATAATTTGCGAAATATGTTACGTAATTGTTGTGCGTATTTGGTTATATATTATTGTGCAATTATTTATAATACCATATGCATATTTATGTAATATTTGTGCACACAAATTTACCCCTCGGCCGAGAATGAGGGTGTTGATTATTCGAATCGCACTTGAATAACTCGATATTCTATTCGAGTTTGCATAAACAAGTTGAATTCGAGTTTCTGCTCATTCGAATCGAACAAATAAGTCGAATTTGAATTTAATTTTCGGTTATTCGATCCTATTCAAATAAAACACAAACATACATACATATATGTCACACCCCGATTTCCACGTGTTTCTCACCGGTGGGCCCGGTGGGGGATTACCGTGACGTAGTTGGCAACAATATAGTCAAACCACACAATTATATGAATGCACAGCGGAAGCATAAAGATAATTATATTTCAACCATTGCTTGTAATATCAATGTATTACGAATAGTCGAAAAGTATCCACAGGGGATCAAATAAAAATATAAGTATTGTTCAATAGACGTAGGCATCTTAAGCTTGCGAGACTCTTTATTGATGCTAAGGAGAAATATCCAGCCAATTACGCTTAGTACCTGCATTTAGTCTTTTGGTAAAATACGTCAGTTTACACTGGTAAATACATTCAACCGACACTTTTGTAAAATGTTTAATAAAATTGATTTGAATGCTCAAGGCACAAACTCTTTATAACTTGGGATAATTTATAATTAAATCTTGTAACGAATTACATGTTTACTATGCGTTCGGTCGCCCGGGTCGTGCCGGGTTAAAGATTAATAGACGCACCACATAGCATAAAATCGTGGCAGGAAAACCAACGGCTATACCTTTATAATTATGGACATAATGCCGGGTGTACGCCTACACCCGGATGTCAAGGTCGTGGCCATTTCGTAAAATGCTGCCAAGGATATCCGGGACATGGTCATTAAGCTCCCAAAGGCGTAAAGCCAACAAAGCAATTTTTAAACGGGTCACATTGATAATACCCAACTACTAATGAGTTGGGGTCAATTGCCCGACCAAGCGGTATTTTAAATACCGTAACCCAAGCCCGTATAACGGAAAATAAGTTAAAAGTATTTACCTTTGCAAGTATAAATCCTTAATCGAATAAATTGAAAATAGCTTTTACTGGTCTCCTATTCTGGAACGAAGGTTTAAAATAACCTATTAGAATCCTAGCGGGTCTTTAATTTAGCCGTAGCTTAGACCGGTCAGTTTCAAAGGATAGTTACGGTTTAATCGCGTGAAAGGCGAAAACCGGGAATGGAATGTGATTTGGACCCAACAAGTTTGAAGACTTGTTTTATATGGGTATAATAATCACACTGGCTAGTTTATGTAAACTAGTTACATAAACCGAACCGTGCGCGCAAAAGGCGTAACGGGTAACCGTAAGAGTCCTACACAGGTTTCCTAAGTCAATATGCTTTAAAGAGGTTGTGGTATCAGTAGGATACCTTCCATAATGCCCGTAACGAGTTTAAATCCATTTTATGCCCCGTAGGGGTATTTCGGTCATTTTAAAGATTGTAAAAGATGTTTCTGAGTTCTACAGGAAATCTGAGTTTTCCGAACAGTTTATAAAGTTCAAAATACTCTATTTATTATTTAAAATCAGTAGCAACTGGAATCGGGTCAAAAGACCTTGTAGAACTCAAGTTATGTCCGAAAAGGGTATATTCGGTAATTACCGAACCGATGCCATAACCGCAGGTTATGAGCAGGTTAAAAATCTTTAAAAATCCCAAAATATTATTTTACATCAATGTGTAAAAGGGTTGGTGTCGAAATCTGGGTTTAGATAGGCGTTATGCTAATTGCGCTATTTAATTACTAAAGTTTCCGTAATTTGCGCTATTTAGCATAACCCCTATTCTGGACCTCGGATTGACGTGAAATTTTAGGGACATGCTTAGAAATCAGTAACCAAGGTTATGGTCCTTTCACGTGTCCGAAATTCTCGTTTTAAATTAAAAAAGGGCGTTACGGTCAACTTTTAAGCATTTAACGGAAAGGTGTAAAAGACTCGGACAAACAACGAACCGGTCACAGAGGGTTATACCATTATGTAACCTGGTTCTAAGAGAGTCCTAAGGCATATCTAAATCATACTTTAACGGGTCAGAACTGAAGTCAAAGCAAAAGTCAAAGTGTTGCGACTTTCGGCTCCGAACCGGGTCAAAACAGTAAATGGTCGGATCAAACAAGCTTAGACTAGTTAATATACTTATTATCATGTTTTATGAGTGTTAAAACAGGTTACACACCATCTCCATTACTGATTATGCATAAAATCGCAAAATAGCATTTCTGTTGACTTTTTCTAAGCACGTTTGACTCGACATTCGGACTAGTTAGAGTGGGAATCAGAGGGTGCCCTTTTAGGGGTTTAAAGCCCACATGATTACCAACGCATAACTACCTTTGATTCGACAAACCACTGGACCATTTGTGATTTATCGCAAAGTCAATCGTTAATTACGACGGATTGACTTTTAAGCTAAACTATGCAAAAACTAAGCCACAAAAGGGTAGGCATACTTACAGAAGCTTGGTGCATGACTAGAGATGTTAGAGAAATGCTTTAGAGCTCCAGAAGTGAACTAGAAGGCAGGTTTGAGGTGTGTTGAACATTGGTGCATCACATTGCCTTTTATAGTGAAAAATGATGCACAAGATCATTACAACTCATCCTACAATTGTTCCTGGATGATCAGCAGGTGTCCTATAGTGCTAGGGGACATGTATAGGGCGCCCATGCTTCAAGTAATGCACACAAGATCGTTCACAAGCTCAAACAGTGAATCTGCCCATGTTTTCTGCATCTGGGACTGTCACGCGGCCCGCATTAGAGATCAGGCAACATGGACGCGGGCCGCCTGAATCCTCATGTCAGTAAACGGATCTTCATATGGCGCGTGGCCCGCATTAGCTTGCTTGTTTCCTTCACGCGGCCCGCCTGGGGCTTGATTTCCAAGATTTTCAAATCTTTTGTAATCATTAACCTGACCTTTCGGTTTCGAAGGGGTAACTTTGCGATTTGGCCCTCGATTATTTACAATTAAGGGCCTCGTGACTTTTACCCGCATTGTTAAGTCCCCGGTTAGTTTAATTACTATCCGAAAAGCCTTAACTTTCATTGTTGACGCTTTTAACCCCTCGCATACGAATTTGATCATAACTTTCTCGTTTTAAAACGGAACTTCGCGGAATTTATATCGTATATTCTAGTGAGCGTATTTTACTGTTACAAAGTCTCGGGTTCATCAAAGGGTCACTCAGAGGTATAAATTAAACATGTTGACACATTTGACCCCTGTAGTTTGTAATCTCTCACTTTCTTCCGCATTTCGCTCCGTACGATCCATGATTTATTCGTTTGAAGGTACGAGCATCATTTAGGGTTACTATACAGTATATTTACCCCTCGTTGACATTTTTAACCCTCGAATTTACATACTTTCAAGGTTCGTCAACTTTAGTCCTTTATTTAGTATTTAATGCCACGTGTAAGCTCATGACACGTGTCAACACATCATTGGACACAAAATTTCAAGGTGTTACATCCTCACCCCCTTAAAATAAATCTCGACCCGAGATTTACTGAAACAAATAAGGGTATTTTTCTTTCATCGTGGATTCAACCTCCCACGTGAATTCGGGACCTCTACGGGCATCCCATTTGACTTTAACAATAGGTACATGCTTCCTTCGAAGCTTCTTCACCTGTCGATCTTCAATCGACACAGGTTTTTCCACAAATTTTAAGCTCTCATCTATGTGCACATCTGTATGTGGTATTACCAGTGATTCATCAGCGAAGCACTTCTTTAGATTGCAGATGTGGAACACATTGTGAATTCCACTGAGCTCCTCCGGTAAGTTTAACTTGTAGGCAACCGATCCGACACGTTCGATTACTTCGAATGGTCCAATATATCTCGGGCTTAATTTGCCTTTCTTACCGAAACGCATCACCCCTTTCCAGGGTGATACCTTGAGTAACACTTTTTCACCTACTTCGAAGTGAAAATCTTTACGCTTTGGATCTGCGTAACTTTTCTGCCTATCTCGGGCAACCTTGAGACGGTCTCGAATCTGGACAATCTTGTCCGTTGTTTCTAAGACTATCTCTGGTCCTGATAAATGGATATCTCCAACTTCCGCCCAACACACGGGCGATCTACACTTTCTACCATATAATGCCTCGAAGGGCGCAGCCTTAATGCTGGTATGGTAGTTATTGTTGTAGGAGAATTCGATTAGTGGTAGGTTCTTATCCCAACTACCACCCAAATCGATCGCACATGCACGTAGCATGTCTTCCAACGTTTGAATAGTACGCTCACTCTGACCGTCTGTCTGAGGATGGTAAGCCGTACTAAAATTCAAACGTGTGCCAAAAGATTGCTGGAAGCTTTTCCAAAAATGAGACGTGTATCTAGTATCTCGGTCAGAGATAATAGACACAGGTATGCCATGTAAGGCTACAATCTTATCAACGTATAACTGAGCTAACATGTCAGA
Organism: Helianthus annuus; assembly: GCF_002127325.2. Classification (NCBI taxonomy): domain Eukaryota; kingdom Viridiplantae; phylum Streptophyta; class Magnoliopsida; order Asterales; family Asteraceae; genus Helianthus; species Helianthus annuus. The sequence goes on along the minus strand of NC_035449.2, from coordinate 190,908,562 downwards.
GCTATAAGTCTCCTTGATGGGTAAGAAATGTGCTGACTTAGTCAGTCTATCAACTATAACCCATATTGTATCATTTCCTTTCCTCGTCTTGGGTAACTTGGTAATAAAATCCATGGTTACCATTTCCCACTTCCATTCGGGAAGTTCAGGCTGTTGTAGCAAGCCTGACGGCTTTTGATGCTCAGCTTTGACTTGCGCACAAGTCAAGCATTTGGCTACATAAGCGGCTACAGACTTTTTCAAGCCTATCCACCAATAATTTGCCTTTAGATCCTGGTACATTTTATCTGCTCCAGGATGAACATAGTATTTAGACCTATGGGCTTCCTGGAGGATGACATCTCGAAATCCTCCGTAAATTGGAACCCATATTCGTCCGTTTAATCGTAAAATTCTGTCCTTGCTAAGAGTTAACTGCTCCTCAGTTACTCCTAGCTTTTCTTTAGGATAGTTAGCCTCCAACACAGCTTCTCTCTGTGCAGCTAACAACCTTTCAATCAAATTATTCTTCACTTCAATGCTCTTGGCATTGATTCGGATGGGTTTCACCCTTTCCTTTCGACTTAAGGCATCAGCGACTACATTCGCCTTGCCGGGATGATATCTGATTTCACAATCATAATCATTTAAAGTCTCCATCCATCGGCGCGGCCTCATGTTTAGATCCTTCTGATCAAACAGATGTTGAAGGCTTCTATGATCAGAATAGATCACAAACTTGATACCACACAGATAATGCCTCCACAGTTTTAGTGCGAACACAACGGCACCCAACTCCAAGTCATGGGTGGTGTAATTCTTTTCATGCACTTTTAACTATCTTGAAGCGTAGGCAATAACCTTGCCTCTCTGCATAAGCACACATCCCATGCCAGTGTGGGATGCATCGCAGTAAACTACGAACTCTTCGGTACCTTCAGGCAATGTCAGTACAGGAGCGTTGCTCAACTTTTGCTTCAGAATATCAAAGGACTCTTACTGCTTAGGGCCCCAAACGAACTTTACTTTCTTCTTGGTCAAGGAAGTTAGGGGCGCAACAATCCTTGAAAAATTTTCAATGAAACGCCTGTAATATCTTGCTAATCCCAGGAAACTACGAATCTCTGTAGGCGTCTTTGGCTCTTGCCAATTCATGACAGCTTCCACTTTAGCGGGATCCACTTGGATACCACGCTCGCTGACAACATGTCCAAGGAATTGGACTTCTCGAAGCCAGAATTCGCACTTAGAGAATTTGGCATAGAGTTTCTCATGATGCAGGAGTTTGAGAATACAGCGAAGGTGTTTCTCATGGTCAGCTTGGTTCTTAGAGTAGATAAGAATGTCGTCGATGAAAACGATAACGAATTTGTCTAAGTACGGCTTGCAAACGCGATTCATGATATCCATGAATGCGGCCGGTGCATTAGTGAGCCCAAAAGGCATCACTAGGAACTCATAATGACCGTAACGAGTCCTAAATGCGGTTTTATGTACGTCTTCATCTCTGACTTTCAGTTGATGGTAGCCTGACCTCAAGTCAATCTTCGAGAAATAACTTGCCCCTTGTAACTGATCGAATAAATCGTCGATCCTCGGCAAAGGATACCTATTCTTTATCGTGACTTTATTAAGCTCGCGATAATCGATGCACAGACGCATCGATCCATCCTTCTTCTTGACAAACAGGACTGGTGCTCCCCAGGGAGACGAACTAGGTTTAATGAAACCTTTAGCTAGTAGTTCATCTAGTTGTGTCCTCAACTCTTTCATTTCAGTTGGTGCTAACCTGTAAGGTGCTCTAGCAACAGGTGCTACTCCAGGGATGATATCAATCCTGAATTCCACTTGCCTATCTGGTGGCAAACCAGGTAGATCTTCCGGAAAAACTTCTGGGTATTTAGAAATGACGGGAATGTCTTCTATCTTCGGTTTAGGCTCATCAAATATCACTTGGGCCATGTAAATGACACAACCCTTCTTTAAACATTTTGAAGCCTTGAGCATAGTCACTTGCTCAGGCAGCCCATACTGGGTATCTCCCTGAACGGTAAGCGATTCACCAGTCGGAGTCTTTAACACTACTTGCTTTCTGTTGCAGACGATTTGGGCCTGGTTGTGAGATAGCCAGTCCATACCCAATACTATGTCAAAACCGGCCAAATTAAAGGGAAGTAGAGATAGAGGAAAAGAGTGGTTCTTAATGGATATCACACATCCATCTAATACAGTAGAGACGGTTTCTATGGTGCCATCTGCTAACTCTACCTCATAGTTTATACTCAAGGTTTTGACAGGCATATTCAGCAATTTGCAAAATTTATGATCTACGAAAGACTTATCAGCGCCCGAATCAAAAAGTACTCTTGCAAAGATATCATTTACAAGGAAAGTACCTGTGATCAAGTTATCGTCTAGCACAACTTCTTTCGCGTCCATCCTGAAGACTCTTGCATTGGTCTTCTTGGTCTCTTCAGGCTTCTTGGCGTATTTAGGGCAGTTGGTTTTAATGTGCCCCTTCTCATTGCAACTGTAGCAAGTTGCATCCTTCAGCTTTTTGCAATCCAAGGTCTTGTGTTCCTTGGACTTGCATATCCCGCAAGCAAATGACTTCGACTGAGTCTGCGAGTTCGATTCGAGTCTACACTTTCCAAAGTGTTGTTTCTTGCAAATCTTGCACCTGGGCTTCTCACCAGATTGTTGCCCATCTCTCCTTGACTCAGACCCCCTCTTGTTATCATCGTTTCCACGGTGCTTCTTGCTCGACCTTCGAGAAGTATCATCTTCACGTTTTCTCTTCTCAGCTTCTTTGTTCCTCAGCGATCTTTGTCTGACCGCATCCAGAGTGAGGGACAAAGATATGTCAGCTACAGATCTAAAGGTAGCTGGCCGAGAAGCCTTTACGCTTGCCTTTATCTCGGGGGCTAAACCACCGATAAAACGAGCTATTCTCTTTGGTTCCGGGGTTACCAGATACGGAACCAACCGGGACATTGTGTTGAAGCTCGTGAGGTAAGCTTGACAGTCAAGGTTTGTCATAACCAACGATAGGAACTCGGACTCGATCTTTTCAACCTCATGTTGAGGGCAGTAATTTTCCTCGATGAGAGAAATAAATTCCTCCCATGTCATGCTGTACAAAACAGCCTTCCCCGAGGCCTGAACCAAAGATCTCCACCAAGCCAGGGCCTCGCCCTTGAATGATTGTGAAACAAACTTTAGCACATCTTTCTCTGCGCAACCACTGATGTCCACCACAGTGTCCATCTCGTCTAACCAAGTCATGCAATCTACCGCGCCCTTCTCCCCAGTGAAATCTCGGGGTTTGCAAGATACGAAATACTTGTAGGTGCAACCCCTAGCGCGAGATGCATCAGTAAACACTTTCTCTTTAGGACGTACACTGTTTTCATTAGATGAGTGTTTATCGTCGTCCTTTTTGGGCTTAGACGGAGTCGAGGGTGGTTTGCTGTGAGATTTTGAGTGGGTTTTCGGCTTTGAGTGTGGTTTAGATATGGTTCTGCTCCGGGACTCAGTGTACTCTTCGTATTGTCGATCCAAGGCTGCCTTAACAGCGCCGTCGACAAGAGCTTTCAATTCCGCGCCCGTGATATGAATCTGGGCGTTATCATTTTCATCTTCTTTCGTATGACTATTCACTTCATTTGGGTCAGCCATTTCAACTTGAATCTGCTACAGAAGATGATGACAAAGTTTTAGAAGTTTATTATGGAATCGTCTTTTATGGCAATTCATTAACCATGGTAAACATAGACCATATCCGGTTAATTTGTTACTCACTTTTATTTAGGATTTGATTATAACTTATCCTATTTACAAAATAATATTGTTAGTGGCACAAAAGCCTGGTCACAAGCAGTGGCGGAACTAGAACATTAACTCAAGGGTATCCTAAAAAAATTTTTCACCGTGCAATCATACAATATTAAAAAAAACCGACAAGAAATAAATAAAATAAAACAAATACCTAAAAAACGACAATAAATAAATAAAGTAAAACATCTTTTAACGGTTGCGGTTGCAACCGGTAAAAGCAAAGCTAGCTAGCTTCACTACCCGATAAACTGAAGGACAAGAACTATGTGTTCCCGTTTGACAATCACAGCCCTCTGAGTCGACGTTTGGTATCCCTGCGACATATAACATTATAACTGGGCTAACACATAACATTATAACTGGTTTGGGCTAACATATAAAATTATAACTGAGCTTTAATAACAATTGGTTGGGCTTATTATATACAATCTTCATTATTGAATGCTTACTCTTCATAACTGGGCTTTAATAAACTGATTTGGGCTTGTTATTTACAACTGCAATCTGGGCTTACAATTTTTTAGGGGTGTCCTTTGTATAAAAATCGAAAAAAATAAAAATTTTACACTACCGGTATAAAGTTGAGCCGTAGCCCGTGCTACGGCTAATTACTCTCTAAGTCCGCCCCTGGTCACAAGGACGTTTTTATAATATAAGCCGGGATTACGGAGAATCAAGGCATGGAAGTTTGAACCGTAGTCCTTTTACCTCTTCTGACAGGGAGTCATAGACTACCACTGCCTTTTGTCTTATATGACAATAAATATGGCCCGTAGGCATTACATCACTAATGGATGTTTAAATAGTTTGGTTCGTAGGCACTACATCGTTAATGGATGTTTAATAAATGATAATCTTTATTGACGATTTAACCCATGATTTACAAATCATTAATTTGGGCTTTGGAATCCTTAAAAGGATTCTTATATAAGAATGACGCGTGCGATTTTAACGAATCACATCTGCCAAGAACGTTAACATGTTTACAGAGGTTAACAGGGAATCTGAATCTTTTAATCTGGTCTTACCATCTTGGCCGGGTCTTATACTGACACCTGGCTAGGTTTCACCATTAAGATTCTTTATTTAGGCAGATTAATTTAAAAGGAATGAATTTTTGATTTATTTCATATATAATATAACAAAATGAAATTTATAACATAACATTCCATTAATTATAATAATGATTACACGCTGCCTTAAACGGGACTTTTTAACTAAATAAATACCTACACCGTGGTTTACAGAAAACAAGTCCACGCAGGGACCAAGTACATAGACAGATGTCCGCACAGGGACTAAAAGATAAGTTCACGCAGGAACTGAAAGTAATTGTCCGCGTAGGGACTAAACACGATAAATGTCCACGCAGGGACTAAAATACTCTAAATAAATGTCCTCGCAGGGATTTTGCTTGTAATAGTAAATACTGTAATACATAAAGAGACTAATGATCTCGCTTCTTCTTTCCTTTTAGTAGGTTTGCTAGGCCTTTAAGGAATCCACGATTACTCTTACATTCTTGTTCGAAGTCTCGTTCCACTCGGTTTAGACGGTGGAGGATTTCTTCTTGCTCCGGTGGAGAAAAACGTGGCTGTTGTGACGGTTGCTGAACCGGAGGTCTAGGAGGTATTGGATACCCATGAGCTGAGTAATCTGGTCTCCAAGAGGTTCCATGGAGGGCATTGTAATTAGCCGCTACCACGTATGGATCGGCATCAAAGTTATAGTTGTAGTGCGTGTGAGTCGGCTGCTCAAACGGATTGTATGCGGTGGAACCGCCATATGCTGGTATAGGGTTATCATAGCCGAAAGGTGGCGGAGGTGGTGCAACTGGTGCAGAATTCACCTCTGCAGGGTGACCCGAAGGTTCACCTAATTGTGGTTCTTCAGGCACTGACGGAAAGTGACTCGCACTCGAGTGGCGAGGGGTGCTGAAATGGAATTCCCCTCCTCGGGTGGACATCCGCGCGCCTGATCTCCTACGCCTTGGCGAATCAGGAAGTACTGGTTGAACTGGTGGTGGTGGCGTAACTGCCACAAACCGCGAATCCTCAGAAGGATCCTGTTGTTGCTGTTGGTCATGAGGCGAGAAATGATGAGATGGTGTGAAGTACCAATTACATTGGTCAAACCTCGCCTGATAACTATCGGGACCTTAATAGGGTGTTCCATGAAAGGATGACCCATCAGAGATCTCGATTGGATGGTTGGGAGTACCTCTTGCAGGTTCTATGGGATCCGTGTCTTCATCCATATCTACCGCGTTATCTTCAGAGAAGTGATCCTCTGGTCCTAAAGGGTTATAACCTATTGGTTCTTGGACATAATCCGCTGGGTTGAATTGTCCTACGAAGAAAGAAGAAGGATCGCCATAAGAACGGTGCGAAGCATATCGCTGGAGAGGTATAAACGAAGGTTGAGGGTTATTGGGTTCATTTTCTGAGTTTGGTCCAAAAGAATGACGGTATGAAGGTGTTGAACTGTGCGAGGTAGAATGTCTTGTAGGCTCAAAGAGGTTTCTTCTACGTCTCTGAGGTTCTTCACTCCTTGTACTGGAAGGAGCTCGCATGTTCGAAGGTCCGACGTCGTGATCATTGTGAGTAATGATCGGCCCTTGCCTCTTCCTCCTCTTCCTCTTCTAATTGCTGGTGGCATATTTCCTATTTTCAAAACTTTAATTCACCATAAACAATAAAAAGACAACTGGAATAACAATTCGAATTTGTCCTATGTTCTTGTCTAGACTCAAGTATGTGCAATTGTGTCATTGAGATTAAACACATAAGGATAGTGTTTAATTCACTCAACGTTGGCTCTGATACCAACCTGTCACACCCCGATTTCCACGTGTTTCTCACCGGTGGGCCCGGCGGGGGATTACCGTGACGTAGTTGGCAACAATATAGTCAAACCACACAATTATATGAATGCACAGCGGAAGCATAAAGATAATTATATTTCAACCATTGCTTGTAATATCAATGTATTACGAATAGTCGAAAAGTATCCACAGGGGATCAAATAAAAATATAAGTATTGTTCAATAGACGTAGGCATCTTAAGCTTGCGAGACTCTTTATTGATGCTAAGGAGAAATATCCAGCCAATTACGCTTAGTACCTGCATTTAGTCTTTTGGGAAAGTACGTCAGTTTACACTGGTAAATACATTCAACCGACACTTTTGTAAAATGTTTAATAAAATTGATTTGAATGCTCAAGGCACAAACTCTTTATAACTTGGGATAATTTATAATTAAATCTTGTAACGAATTACATGTTTACTATGCGTTCGGTCGCCCGGGTCATGCCGGGTTAAAGATTAATAGACGCACCACATAGCATAAAACCGTGGCAGGAAAACCAACGGCTATACCTTTATAATTATGGACATAATGCCGGGTGTACGCCTACACCTGGATGTCAAGGTCGTGGACATTTCGTAAAATGCTGCCAAGGATATCCGGGACATGGTCATTAAGCTCCCAAAGGCGTAAAGCCAACAAAACAATTTTTAAACGGGTCACATTGATAATACCCAACTACTAATGAGTTAGGGTCAATTGCCCGACCAAGCGGTATTTTAAATACCGTAACCCAAGCCCGTATAACGGAAAATAAGTTAAAAGTATTTACCTTTGCAAGTATAAATCCTTAATCGAATAAATTGAAAATAGCTTTTACTGGTCTCCTATTCTGGAACGAAGGTTTAAAATAACCTATTAGAATCCTAACGGGTCTTTAATTTAGCCGTAGCTTAGACCGGTTAGTTTCAAAGGATAGTTACGGTTTAATCGCGTGAAAGGCGAAAACCGGGAATGGAATGTGATTTGGACCCAACAAGTTTGAAGACTTGTTTTATATGGGTATAATAATCACACTCTGGATTTTGGGGTCAAAACAATAAGGTTTGACCCGTTTCGGCTAGTTTATGTAAACTAGTTACATAAACCGAACCGTGCGCGCAAAAGGCGTAACGGGTAACCGTAAGAGTCCTACACAGGTTTCCTAAGTCAATATGCTTTAAAGAGGTTGTGGTATCAGTAGGATACCTTCCATAATGCCCGTAACGAGTTTAAATCCATTTTATGCCCCGTAGGGGTATTTCGGTCATTTTAAAGATTGTAAAAGATGTTTCTGAGTTCTGCAGGAAATCTGAGTTTTCCGAACAGTTTATAAAGTTCAAAATACTCTATTTATTATTTAAAATCAGTAGCAACTGGAATCGGGTCAAAAGACCTTGTAGAACTCAAGTTATGTCCGAAAAGGGTATATTCGGTAATTACCGAACCGATGCCATAACCGCAGGTTATGAGCAGGTTAAAAATCTTTAAAAATCCCAAAATATTATTTTACATCAATGTGTAAAAGGGTTGGTGTCGAAATCTGGGTTTAGATAGGCGTTATGCTAATTGCGCTATTTAATTACTAAAGTTTCCGTAATTTGCGCTATTTAGCATAACCCCTATTCTGGACCTCGGATTGACGTGAAATTTTAGGGACATGCTTAGAAATCAGTAACCAAGGTTATGGTCCTTTCACGTGTCCGAAATTCTCGTTTTAAATTAAAAAAGGGCGTTACGGTCAACTTTTAAGCATTTAACGGAAAGGTGTAAAAGACTTGGACAAACAACGAACCGGTCACAGAGGGTTATACCATCATGTAACCTGGTTCTAAGAGAGTCCTAAGGCATATCTAAATCATACTTTAACGGGTCAGAACTGAAGTCAAAGCAAAAGTCAAAGTGTTGCGACTTTCGGCTCCGAACCGGGTCAAAACAGTAAATGGTCGGATCAAACAAGCTTAGACTAGTTAATATACTTATTATCATGTTTTATGAGTGTTAAAACAGGTTACACACCATCTCCATTACTGATTATGCATAAAATCGCAAAATAGCATTTTTGTTGACTTTTTCTAAGCACGTTTGACTCGACATTCGGACTAGTTAGAGTGGGAATCAGAGGGTGCCCTTTTAGGGGTTTAAAGCCCACATGATTACCAACGCATAACTACCTTTGATTCGACAAACCACTGGACCATTTGTGATTTATCGCAAAGTCAATCGTTAATTACGACGGATTGACTTTTAAGCTAAACTATGCAAAAACTAAGCCACAAAAGGGTAGGCATACTTACAGAAGCTTGGTGCACGACTAGAGATGTTAGAGAAATGCTTTAGAGCTCCAGAAGTGAACTAGAAGGCAGGTTTGAGGTGTGTTGAACATTGGTGCATCACATTGCCTTTTATAGTGAAAAATGATGCACAAGATCATTACAACTCATCCTACAATTGTTCCTGGATGATCAGCAGGTGTCCTATAGTGCTAGGGGACATGTAGAGGGCGCCCATGCTTCAATTAATGCAAACAAGATCGTTCACAAGCTCAAACAGTGAATCTGCCCATGTTTTCTGCATCTGGGACTGTCACGCGGCCCGCATTAGAGATCAGGCAACATGGACGCGGGCCGCCTGAATCCTCATGTCAGTAAACGGATCTTCATATGGCGCGCGGCCCGCATTAGCTTGCTTGTTTCCTTCACGCGGCCTGTGACAACTCGAACTTTAGACCTATTTTTGTGTAACGTTCAGGAACATGACACGACTACATGAACTTGATTGATTAAGCGAATATTTATTGAATGTTATGTGACATGTGTGTTTTAATGAATATTTCGTTATTGAGTGCATGATGTAACGTATGTATGTATGTATGTATTAACCCGATCGCACAACATCACACATCCACTCGACCGCACAAGGCCATTGGGCCATATCACTTGTAAACGGACTCAAGGGCAGCCCGAGCTAAGGGGCCGGCCCACCCCTCTAAACCGTGTATACACCTTTAGGGACTTGGTTTCACCTCATTTGTTACAACATACTTTACACACACAAAACCCTAGTCCCTCTCTCTCTCGTTTTGCTTTGGAACTCGACGGCCATCATTCCTTTCTCGGATCACCCCTTAACCGGTTAGTGTGTCACCTTGAATATATGATTGTTAATATGTTGGATTGCATGTATTACTTTATGATTTAGTGTTGATGTATGATTAATCATTGAATTGGTGTTCTTGAAATCGGCTTGTGTGTGCGTGTGGATTTATGTTATAGTCAAACGGATATGCTACTGATTGTAGGGGTTCGATTATCATATTAGTGTTTAAGATTTGACATTTAAACTGGTCGTATGTTCATGAAATCGGATCATAATATGATTAAGTGTTATGATTGTTGTTATTGTTCATAAGTGGGATTACTAGGGTTCATATGAATTGAGATGAAACTGCCTGTTTGGTCGATATTTTGGTTAACTGATTTATGGAATTGTGTTAATTGGTAAGTGGTAAACTTGGAAACATAGGAATAATTGTAACCGAATGCATGATTCACGGAATCTGTTCACCGGTCGCACAAGGGTTGATGCAATCGCACAAGTTGTCCAATTGTTCAACTGTTGGGCTTATCTTACCGGTTGGGCCGTAAGGCCCAAGACCCACTCGCACAAGCTGTTACCAGACGCACAAGCTCACTCTAATCGCACAAGTGAGCCATTATGCTGTTTGGGCCGGACAAGCCCAAAAGCTAGTCGCACAATCCAGCTCACTCGCACAAGGGTATTAGATCGCACAACATATCTTTAAGTTAGTCTGTTGGGCCGTAGACATCTGGGCTGGATAACAAAGCTGATCGCACAAGTTCATTGTAAACGCACAAGTTGACTGTTATGTTAATTGGGCCGTATATGTCAAGTTGTTACTTGTTTGTTGGACTAATATCTTTGGTCGCACAAGAATGTTATGTATTTGGTGTTTTGGGCCGTGAATGTTCAAACTGCTTATGTGTATGATGGGCCGGGTATAGATTGGGCTTAGTCATGTAATCGCACAAGATGGTTGGGCTCGCACAAGCTCTTTGGCCCAACCATCCGAATCGCACAAGTGGTGTATTTAATGTGTTGACTGTTTACGTGCATACGTGTTTGCCATGATGTATACGTGCACTATTTGAACCGAACCTGACTTGTGTGGTAACCCTGTTAGGACGTGGTTGACCACCCTTAGTTCAAGAGTCTTTTATTTGTGTATCTGCCGAGCAAACCAAGGTGAGTTCACACAGCCAAGGCATGGGATTCCCGGGTTGGGAATTGGGTTGGATATGTTGATATTGAAAGAGTTACTCGTACTTACGCATTCACTAGACTATAGACCATCGTCCTCAGGATAGTCAGGACACGTTACGTAAAGCCTACGTAACCCAGTATTTGCCATTTGTCTCACGGGTCGGGAGGACACGTTACGTAAAGCCTACGTAACCCAATACCTTCTACTGTCTTCCGGGTCGGAAGGACACGCTGCGTAAAGCCTACGTAGCCCCCCACGCGTACCACTGTCCTCGGGGAAGGGCACGTCACGTAAAGCCTACGTGACCCAGTACGTATTCCTGTTCTCGGTAAAGAAGAACACATGGTTGGAAGTTAGTCTAGTAAGTACCATTAATGAGAAGCCCTCATTAGTAAGGATAAACGTGGGAAGCCCCCACCAGTAATATAAACACAAGGTTTGGGAAGCCCCCACCTTTAGTACACACTAGTATGGGAAGCCCCCACTAGTTATACTTATGCACTATGTTATGAATTTACTTTCTGTGAACTCGCTCAACTAGTTTGTTGATTATTTGCTGCATGCCTTGCAGGACCTTAGGTATACTTGGAGCTTGCACCAGAGGAGAAGCGGGGCGTTGTGGGCAAGAACACGTGAATGCTTATTAAACACTTTTACATTCACACATTGATACTTATGTTTTGGGTTTTACATTTAATGCTTCCGCTACATATATAACGTTTGGTTTTGAACATCAGTCGTATCTACTATTATTATTAAATGCTATGTTTGATATGATTGATGGCTTGATCCTGGTCAGTCACGCTCCCAAGCGGTGGTACTCCGCGGGTGGATTTTGGGGGTGTGACAGATTGGTATCAGAGCCATTGGTTATAGAGAACTTGGTTTTAATATGGGAAAATGTTTTTATTAAAACCAGACTATAACCAGAACAGTGCTCTCAACGATCCACAACGACGCTTCGCTCCACGTGCAAGACTCGACATCCTAGGTAATAAGGTTTATGTTTATTGCCTGTTTGCTAGAACTATTTAGAACTTTGCTCGCATTACGCTTAGATACACATGATACCATAGCATGAGAATCCCTACGTGCTTACTCTTTTCTGTCATCGCCCTATTCGCGAACCATTCTTACTTACGCTACTTGTTACAATGAAGATCATGTCTGGACGAATCAACATGACACAAGCCCAGCTAGAGGCTCTCGTTCAAGCTCAAGTTGCTGCGGCAGTTGCAGCAGCTCAAGCAGGTAGTATATCCTGCAGTATAGGCACACACTAGGATCTTTAGATCCTACATTAACTCTCGTATTTAACTTCGTCCTATTCGTACGCAATAGGTCAACACGCGCAGCAGCCTGTCTGCACATTCAAGAACTTCATGGACTGTCGTCCAAATTCCTTCAGTGGCACAGAGGGGGCAGTGGGACTCCTCCATTGGTTTGAAAAGCTAGAATCAGTATTCAAAATGTGCGAGTGCCCTGAGGCTCGCAAGGTCAAGTTTGCCACCGGCACCTTAGAAGGAATCGCGCTAACCTGGTGGAACGCGCAGGTGCAGAATTCTTGGGTTGGCAGCTGCTAACGCCACACCCTGGAACGATTTCAAGGAACTCATCAAGCGTGAGTATTGTACGCGTGAAGATATTCACAAGTTGGAAGACGAGCTGTATAACCTGAAAATGGTTGGGTTAGAGATCGAAGCGTATACTAAACGGTCGAATGAGTTGGCCGTATTGTGTCCAACTATGGTAGACCCTCCATACAAGCGCATTGAGATGTATCTCAAGGGATTGGCACCAGAAATCCAGAGCCATGTTACCTCGGCTAACCTCGACAACATCCAAGAAATCCAGCGTCTCGCTCATCGCATCACCGACCAGGCAGTGGATCAGAATAAACTGCCTAAGCGTGTCAACGCTACTGCTACAGTCACTCCTTCAGCTACTCCTGCTACTACTAGCGAAAGCAAAAGAAAATGGGATGGAGATTCCAGCAGGGGTTCAGCGACTGTTCAGCCACAAGCTCAGCAGCAGAAGATTGACCACTACCAGAGCCGCAGTCAGCAATCCTCTGGTGGTCACAGACAGAGGAGATATCAGGGAAGTCAACCTAAGTGCCACAATTGCCACAGACATCACAATGGCCCGTGTAACAAGGGTCGTTGTCAAAGGTGTCTTAAGATGGGTCACGAGGCCAAAGACTGTAGGAGTCCACGGCCTGCGAATCAGAATCAGCAGCCTCAGCTACCAGCTCTGCAAAACCAGCAGCAGCAGCAGCAGCCACAGCGTGGAAACCGGGGATGTTTCCAGTGTGGGAAGGTCATTACAAACGCGATTGCCCTCAGTTGAACCAGAACCGCAACAACAACAACAATCAGGGCAACGGGAACAACAACGGGGGAAACAACAACAACGGCAATGAAGCTCGTGGTCGTGCATTCGTACTAGGTCGAGGCGACGCAGTGAACGATCCCAACGTAGTTATGGGTAAGTTTCTCCTCGACAATATTTACGTTACTGTCTTGTTTGATTCGGGTGCGGATACAAGCTATATGTCTGTGAAAATGTGTCAACTGCTAAAACGTGCACCAACACTTTTACCCACCAAACATGTAGTAGAGTTAGCTAACGGTAAAAGTCTAGAAGCCACGCACGTAGTTCAGGGTTGTAATCTTATCCTAGCTGGTCAAGCTTTCTCTATCGATCTCATTCCCATAGTTTTGGGTAGTTTCGACGTTGTGATTAGGATGGATTGGTTGTCCCAACATCAAGCAGAGATCTTATGCAGCGAGAAGAATATTCGCATTCCTCGTTCTGGTCAGGAACCTCTCGAAGTTCAAGGTGACAAGAGTGGTGCAGTGGTCGGCATCATCTCTTTCTTGAAGGCTCAGAAATGCTTACGTAAGGGTCACACAGCCATTTTGGCTCTTGTTTTAGATGCATCGACGAAGGAAAAGAAATTGGAGGATATTCCAATTGTACGCGATTACCCTCAGGTGTTTCCTGAAGACTTACCTGGTTTACCGCCTCATCGTCAGGTCGAATTCCAAATCGAGCTCGCTCCAGGAGCAGCACCCATAGCTCGCGCACCATATCGTCTAGCTCCATCAGAATTGGAGGAACTGTCAAAGCAGCTACAAGAGCTCTTGGAAAAGGGTTTCATTCGTCCAAGCTCTTCGCCTTGGGGAGCTCCAGTACTTTTCGTGAAAAAGAAAGACGGTACGTTCAGGATGTGCATAGACTACCGTGAACTGAACAAGGTGACGGTGAAGAACCGTTATCCTCTTCCATGCATAGACGACTTATTCGACCAGTTGCAAGGGTCGTGCTACTATTCGAAGATAGATTTGAGGTCGGGGTACCATCAGCTGAGAGTCCGGGATGAGGACGTCTCCAAGACTGCATTCAGAACTCGTTATGGCCACTACGAGTTTCTTGTCATGCCGTTCGGCTTAACGAACGCGCCTGCTGTATTTATGGATCTTATGAACAGGGTGTGCAAACCCTATCTTGACAAGTTTGTCATAGTATTCATCGACGGCATTCTGATTTACTCCAAGAGTCAGGAGGAACACGAGCAGCATCTACGCCTTATTTTGGAACTTCTTCGGAAGGAACAGCTGTACGCTAAGTTTTCGAAATGCGACTTCTGGCTTCGTGAAGTCCACTTCTTAGGCCATGTGGTGAACAAGGATGGGATCCATGTCGATCCATCCAAGGTAGACTCGATCAGGAACTGGCCTGCACCGCGAACGCCAACGGAAATACGCCAATTCTTGGGTTTGGCAGGTTACTACAGACGATTTATCAAGGATTTCTCAAAGATTGCTCAGCCGCTTACGCTACTGACACAGAAGGGTGTTACCTATCGCTGGGGAGAGCCCCAGGAGACTGCTTTTCAGCACCTAAAGGATAGACTTTGCAGTGCACCTATCCTCTCTTTGCCTGAGGGCACAGACGACTTCGTGGTATATTGTGATGCATCCATTCGGGGACTTGGATGTGTGTTAATGCAGCGCGACAAGGTTATCGCTTACGCCTCTCGTCAACTAAAGGTTCATGAACGCAACTACACGACGCACGATTTAGAGCTGGGAGCTGTTGTTTTCGCGCTTAAGATATGGCGACACTACCTGTACGGTACCAGGTGCACGATTTACACCGATCACAGGAGTCTCGAGCATATTCTTAAGCAGAAGGATTTGAACATGCGTCAACGAAGATGGGTTGAATTACTGAATGACTATGAATGCGCCATCAAGTACCATCCAGGCAAAGCCAATGTTGTGGCTGACGCCCTCAGTCGGAAAGACACTCTACCACGGCGCGTGCGAGCGCTACAGCTGACGATTCAGTCTAGCCTTCCTGCACAGATACGAGATGCTCAGGCAGAAGCATTGAAGCCCGAAAACGTCAAGGCTGAAGCCTTACGGCTCACGTCAGCAAATGGAACAGAAGGCAGACGGCGCCTACTAGGTAACGGGGCGTATTTGGGTCCCACTTTATGGCGGTCTACGCGAACTTGTGATGGACGAAGCACACAAGTCTCGCTATTCGGTACATCCAGGATCGGATAAAATGTACCACGACATCAGCACTACTTATTGGTGGCCTAGCATGAAGGCCCACATCGCTACGTACGTTGGAAAATGCTTGACCTGTGCAAGAGTCAAGGTTGAATATCAGAAACCAGCTGGCCTACTTCAGCAGCCTAAGATACCTCAATGGAAATGGGAAGAAATTTCCATGGATTTTGTTACAGGCCTACCAAGATCTCAGCGTGGGAACGATACCATATGGGTGATTGTGGATCGACTCACCAAGTCTGCACACTTCCTACCTATAAAGGAAACGGATAAGTTCTCCACTCTAGCAGACGTCTATCTTAAAGAAGTCGTTTCAAGGCACGGGGTGCCCACGTCTATCATTTCGGATCGCGATGCACGATTCACGTCAGAATTATGGCAAGCGATGCATAAATCTTTCGGCTCACGATTAGACATGAGCACAGCATATCATCCTCAGACGGATGGGCAGTCTGAGCGAACGATTCAAACACTTGAAGACATGCTTAGGGCATGCGTTATAGACTTCGGCAACGGCTGGGAAAAGCACCTCCCTTTGGTGGAGTTTTCGTACAATAACAGTTATCACACCAGCATTCAAGCCGCTCCATTCGAGGCATTGTACGGGCGTAAATGCCGGTCACCCCTCTGCTGGGCAGAGGTGGGGGATAGTCAGATCACGGGTCCAGAGATTGTAGTGGACGCCACAGAAAAGATTGCACAGATACGACAACGCATGGCGGCAGCACGCGACCGTCAGAAAGCCTACGCGGACAAGCGTAGAAAGCCTTTGGAATTTCAGGTCGGGGACCGGGTTTTATTGAAAGTCTCACCCTGGAAGGGTGTGGTTCGTTTTGGCAAACGGGGCAAACTAAATCCGCGGTACGTCGGACCATTCGAAATCATAGAAAAGATTGGCAAAGTAGCATACAAGCTAAACCTACCAGCTGAACTCGGGGCAGTTCACAATGTCTTTCATGTGTCGAACTTAAAGAAGTGCTTATCAGATGAAAACCTCATCATTCCTTTTAAGGAACTCACTATCGACGAGCGGTTGCAGTTCGTCGAGGAACCAGTTGAAATCACGGACCGGGATGTGAAGGTCCTAAAAAACAAGAGAATCCCTCTTGTTCGAATTCGTTGGAACTCCAAACGTGGCCCAGAGTACACCTGGGAACGCGAAGACAGGATGACAGAAAAGTACCCCCAATTGTTCGCGAACAGTACAACCACTGCTGAGGCTGAAGCTACTACTTCGGAATTTCGGGACGAAATTCCAGATCAACGGGGGGAGGATGTGACACCCCAGGAAAATCAGTGAACAATACAGTTTACCTAGCTTCCTCAGTGAGTGCATACCAAATTTCGGGACGAAATTTCCAATTAGTTGGGGATAATGTGAGAACTCGAACTTTAGACCTATTTTTGTGTAACGTTCAGGAACATGACACGACTACATGAACTTGATTGATTAAGCGAATATTTATTGAATGTTATGTGACATGTGTGTTTTAATGAATATTTCGTTATTGAGTGCATGATGTAACGTATGTATGTATGTATGTATTAACCCGATCGCACAACATCACACATCCACTCGACCGCACAAGGCCATTGGGCCATATCACTTGTAAACGGACTCAAGGGCAGCCCGAGCTAAGGGGCCGGCCCACCCCTCTAAACCGTGTATACACCTTTAGGGACTTGGTTTCACCTCATTTGTTACAACATACTTTACACACACAAAACCCTAGTCCCTCTCTCTCTCGTTTTGCTTTGGAACTCGACGGCCATCATTCCTTTCTCGGATCACCCCTTAACCGGTTAGTGTGTCACCTTGAATATATGATTGTTAATATGTTGGATTGCATGTATTACTTTATGATTTAGTGTTGATGTATGATTAATCATTGAATTGGTGTTCTTGAAATCGGCTTGTGTGTGCGTGTGGATTTATGTTATAGTCAAACGGATATGCTACTGATTGTTGGGGTTCGATTATCATATTAGTGTTTAAGATTTGACATTTAAACTGGTCGTATGTTCATGAAATCGGATCAGAATATGATTAAGTGTTATGATTGTTGTTATTGTTCATAAGTGGGATTACTAGGGTTCATATGAATTGAGATGAAACTGCCTGTTTGATCGATATTTTGGTTAACTGATTTATGGAATTGTGTTAATTGGTAAGTGGTAAACTTGGAAACATAGGAATAATTGTAACCGAATGCATGATTCACGGAATCTGTTCACCGGTCGCACAAGGGTTGATGCAATCGCACAAGTTGTCCAATTGTTCAACTGTTGGGCTTATCTTACCGGTTGGGCCGTAAGGCCCAAGACCCACTCGCACAAGCTGTTACCAGACGCACAAGCTCACTCTAATCGCACAAGTGAGCCATTATGCTGTTTGGGCCGGACAAGCCCAAAAGCTAGTCGCACAATCCAGCTCACTCGCACAAGGGTATTAGATCGCACAACATATCTTTAAGTTAGTCTGTTGGGCCGTAGACATCTGGGCTGGATAACAAAGCTGATCGCACAAGTTCATTGTAAACGCACAAGTTGACTGTTATGTTAATTGGGCCGTATATGTCAAGTTGTTACTTGTTTGTTGGACTAATATCTTTGGTCGCACAAGAATGTTATGTATTTGGTGTTTTGGGCCGTGAATGTTCAAACTGCTTATGTGTATGATGGGCCGGGTATAGATTGGGCTTAGTCATGTAATCGCACAAGATGGTTGGGCTCGCACAAGCTCTTTGGCCCAACCATCCGAATCGCACAAGTGGTGTATTTAATGTGTTGACTGTTTACGTGCATACGTGTTTGCCATGATGTATACGTGCACTATTTGAACCGAACCTGACTTGTGTGGTAACCCTGTTAGGACGTGGTTGACCACCCTTAGTTCAAGAGTCTTTTATTTGTGTATCTGCCGAGCAAACCAAGGTGAGTTCACACAGCCAAGGCATGGGATTCCCGGGTTGGGAATTGGGTTGGATATGTTGATATTGAAAGAGTTACTCGTACTTACGCATTCACTAGACTATAGACCATCGTCCTCAGGATAGTCAGGACACGTTACGTAAAGCCTACGTAACCCAGTATTTGCCATTTGTCTCCCGGGTCGGGAGGACACGTTACGTAAAGCCTACGTAACCCAATACCTTCTACTGTCTTCCGGGTCGGAAGGACACGCTGCGTAAAGCCTACGTAGCCCCCCACGCGTACCACTGTCCTCGGGGAAGGGCACGTCACGTAAAGCCTACGTGACCCAGTACGTATTCCTGTTCTCGGTAAAGAAGAACACATGGTTGGAAGTTAGTCTAGTAAGTACCATTAGTGAGAAGCCCTCATTAGTAAGGATAAACGTGGGAAGCCCCCACCAGTAATATAAACACAAGGTTTGGGAAGCCCCCACCTTTAGTACACACTAGTATGGGAAGCCCCCACTAGTTATACTTATGCACTATGTTATGAATTTACTTTCTGTGAACTCGCTCAACTAGTTTGTTGATTATTTGCTGCATGCCTTGCAGGACCTTAGGTATACTTGGAGCTTGCACCAGAGGAGAAGCGGGGCGTTGTGGGCAAGAACACGTGAATGCTTATTAAACACTTTTACATTCACACATTGATACTTATGTTTTGGGTTTTACATTTAATGCTTCCGCTACATATATAACGTTTGGTTTTGAACATCAGTCGTATCTACTATTATTATTAAATGCTATGTTTGATATGATTGATGGCTTGATCCTGGTCAGTCACGCTCCCAAGCGGTGGTACTCCGCGGGTGGATTTTGGGGGTGTGACACGGCCCGCCTGGGGCTTGATTTCCAAGATTTTCAAATCTTTTGTAATCATTAACCTGACCTTTCGGTTTCGAAGGGGTAACTTTGCGATTTGGCCCTCGATTATTTACAATTAAGGGCCTCGTGACTTTTACCCGCATTGTTAAGTCCCCGGTTAGTTTAATTACTATCCGAAAAGCCTTAACTTTCATTGTTGACGCTTTTAACCCCTCGCATATGAATTTGATCATAACTTTCTCGTTTTAAAACGGAACTTCGTGGAATTTATATCGTATATTCTAGTGAGCGTATTTTACTGTTACAAAGTCTCGGGTTCGTCAAAGGGTCACTCAGAGGTATAAATTAAACATGTTGACACATTTGACCCCTGTAGTTTGTAATCTCTCACTTTCTTCCGCATTTCGCTCCGTATGATCCATGATTTATTCGTTTGAAGGTACGGCCATCATTTAGGGTTACTATACAGTATATTTACCCCTCGTTGACATTTTTAACCCTCGAATTTACATACTTTCAAGGTTCATCAACTTTAGTCCTTTATTTAGTATTTAATGCCACGTGTAAGCTCATGACACGTGTCAACACATCATTGGACACAAAATTTCAAGGTGTTACAATATATGTGTGGACGTGATTGTAAGATATAACTATTTATCCATTTGAGCTTGTCTAAAAGTATAAATTTTTAATGGCCCACAAAAATAAACTCTTAATTAATAACCTGATGATTTTTTAAGATATTTGGTTATTTAATCTACTATCAGAAAATCAAACAACAATCACGAGTTTACGTGTTTATCATCATTTTTAGGATTGTATTAGTAATGTTTTGGGGGTATTTTTATTATGTATGCATTAGACTATTAAAGGTTGAGGAAATCGTATTGTTAGGGTAATGATGGATCATGGGTTTGGTTTTGTTTCTTAGGTTTTGTTGATGGGTTAAATCGTGCGGTTAATGATAAATCAATTGTTATATGATCTAATTTGTGATGAAAATATGTTGTGCTTGATGATTGTAAGTTGGTTGGTCCTTTAGGTAATCGTTTTTGGGGTTCGCATAACTAATCAGAATCTGTCCAGAGTAATCGGGTCAAATTTTATAAAAGCCTGATGTTTCTTGATTATATGACGTAGTTCTAGGAAATAACTTTCAAACACCACTAGAATTGCATTTTTTCTACGTCGTTTGATATTTTAAATGAATTATTCCGTAACAAAGGTCCAGGTTGTGTTTTCTGTCAGAATTTGCAGCTAATTACGAATACCATAACTCAACGTAGGAATTGAGTTATTGCCTAAAAATTTTACCATAGATATTTCCAGGAGGTTTTGAAAATCTCCCACTGGAATTTCGTTAAAAGAGTTAACAAGGATTTTTAAATGATTTTTGGCGTAAACTATCATGAGAATGTTGTAAATCATACCCAGGTGTAAAGAATGATTTTTAGTGATTTTCTGTAAGTATTCAGGTTATGAGAAAAATAAACAAGTATTAGGGGACTAAGTGGCATGTTGTGTTAAAATATCATAATTTTATGAGTTTGTTTGGTATTTTAAATAAGAGTAAAATTCCCGGATAGTCCCTGTGGTTTGTCAAAATTTCACCTTTAGTCCTCAACTTTTTGAAATTACACTCATGCTCCCTGTGATTTGACCAGTTGTTACTCGGATAGTCCCTTAAGTGGATGGAGGTTAATTTTCTCTGTTAAATGGATGTGAAATTACAAAAATACCCTTATCTTAAAAAAATATTAACCTCATCTTCATCCCCAACCCCCACCCACCCAAACCACCTGTGTAGTTACAGTCAATAGCTCCGGTGACCGGTAAACCCGCTTTGGCGACTTTGGGTTTAAAGATAGAAGCACGATTTGTTGCTTGGTTTATGGTCATTCTCTTTTCTTTTCAACAATCCAGCACCATTACACCACCACTCACAACCGAACGCCACCGCTGACCACTTCTAGCACCTTCACTACCACCGGAAACCCAACACCACCATCACCATAACGGCCGCCGTCACCGGTGGTAAACGAAGAAACGATGCAACAATAGGAGTGTAATCGAGTGCAAATTAAGTCAAATAAATCAACAATAAACGAAGAAACGATGCAACATGAATGTAATCGAGTGAGAATTAGGTCAAACAAATCAACAATAAATGAAGAAACAATGCAACAGGAGTGAAATACATATGATGTCGGCACTGTATGAATCAAATTGAAGATCGGAGCTCATTTTGTGAGTACTTTGACAGATCCATTCTTAATGAGATTGAGCAGAGATGTAGTGGATTGTGCTCTTTACAAATACCTATAAAGAGAGAGGCCAGGGGTGTATGGTGGTCGGTGGGGGGGGGGGTTTAGGGGGCAAAGATCATCACGGGAAGTTGCAGGTTCGCGGGTATCTGGTTAAAGTGGCCGGAGTTAGTGTTTAAACTACTGAAATCGAGTGGAAATAGGTTTTGATGGTTCTTGTTTTGCGTTTAAAGCCTCTGGAGCCTTGAGCTCAGATATAGGTGGTGTTGTTGGAGGTGTAGAAATGTCGATGGTGCTGGTGGGGTGAGAGGATGGAGTAAGTGGGGTGGGGTGGGGTGTTAATTGTTTAAAGAAAAGTGGCCCCACTCATTTTTGTTAAAATTTAATTATATTTCTTTTAATGCTTAATATATTATTTTTTTAATGGTAAAGGTAATTTTGTCATTTCACACCTACTTAACTGAGAAAACTAACGTCCATCCACTTCAGGGACTATCCGAGTTACAACCGAGCAAACCAC
Source organism: Helianthus annuus (assembly GCF_002127325.2). Lineage (NCBI taxonomy): Eukaryota > Viridiplantae > Streptophyta > Magnoliopsida > Asterales > Asteraceae > Helianthus > Helianthus annuus. The sequence continues at coordinate 190,886,449 of NC_035449.2, read as the reverse complement.
AAGGAGCATACATGTAATTTTAGAAAGGTGGGGGACTAAAGATGAAACTTTACCAAACCACAAGGAGTATCTGTGCATTTTTCTCTTTAAATAAATTCAAGAAAACCGCCTAAAATTTGACATGAAACTGCAATGTGCTGGAAGTCAGTGTACTTGTGTTAAATATGCATACATGTTACAACAAGGTGTTAAATGTTATTAGGAACATTAGCAGGTGTCAACGAACGAGTTATCATGTGTTAGACTACGTGTAGGATTACATGAATTAAACTAATTGAAACGGTAAATGAAACGGTAAACATATGAGGAAGAGATTGACCATTCCTGATTACCTTTCACCTTTACTAGCGAGCAAACTAAGGCGAGTTCACAACCTTCTCCAAAAGCATGTGTTCCTAGTTTGGAACAACACTTTTTACGGTAGCCCTGGTTGGGGCTACACGCGCGTTCCTACTGGAACCACTGAAACATACTATCCACTGGAGGTGGAGTCGTGCACTTGGACTAAACGAAAACTCTATCATGAAAGTCCCTACATTTTTACCGAGTAGATTGCAGGGGAGGCATACGCGAGTATTAGTTGATAGCGCTATTTGGTTTGACAAACCTCACACCGTGCTGGGAGCCGGACGTGAACTTTTTACCTTCACTTTTACATTAATGTTGATAGACATTAATGAGGGCACAAACGAAACGTCGACATTCGGTACGCAGTTTAGTCATTTGATGAGAGTTAGCTACCCAAGTCATACATAAACCCAAAAAACAGTTGTGAACTTTACTTTTGCTTAACTAAAATCTGTGAATTCGTCAACTTTATTGTTAACATGTAGTTGCATGCTTTGCAAGTCAGTAGATATAGCTAGGACCGACGTTGCACTTGTTTGACTGGTGTGGTTGATAAACACTATGTTTTAAATTACTATTAAATTTGTAATTTTAAATTCTTGTTCGGTTTTAACTTTATTTCCGCTGTAACTTAAACTGTGTTTTGGCAACTAAAATTTGATCGCTAATCATGTTGTTAGTGATATATTTATGTTTTTAAATATTTAGTTTAACATGATTAATGGGTAGATTCTAATTAGTCACACGCCTCAAAGTAAAACTTCAAAATGTAGAATTTAAGGTGTGATATATATGCGTGTGTAAGAGAGACTGTGCTGGCATTTGGTGGATTTGTTTTGAGTGGAGTATTCGCTCATGCACATTGACTCATAGGATCTTCTATAGTGTTTCTATGATATTATTATTAATGAATGCTTTTTTCAATTATTATATTATATTATATTATAATTATAATGCATGCTTTTTTAAACAGAGATATTTTAATTTAAGTTATGGACAAAAATATAACAGTCGACTTTAATTTAAATTCCAATTTTATCTACATAAGTTCAAATTCTAAGGATTTATGCTAGTCAAAAAGATCAAATTTCGATAATATTAATAAATACACATATTTAAATTATTTACATCTATATTAGAAGAACTAGTTATCTCTATTTTTATCCTTGAAAAAAAGATATTTACATCTATATTAGAAGAACTAGTTATCTCTATTTTTATCCTTGAAAAAAAGAATAGCTATTTATCTTTGTTTTTATTTTACTTTTTTTAACACCTTAATTCCATCTTTACCTTATATTTACAAGAATTTAAAACCCACAGCCTTATATATATGTAAGAAGATTGTTAAATGGGGCATCTTCATATATAAAGCGATATGCATGAGTTATGAAATGCATACATAATAGACCTTTCACTTCATACCTTTCACTTAGAAATCGGCAAATACCAACCTTTATATTCATATTTTGATACAGGGGTTAACCTTTAACACTAATACTGTCAGATTTCTTGATTAAGTCACCTTGCATGCTTTGCATGTGAGGGTATTTTGGTCTTTTTAGTTCTTCTTTTTTTTCCTTATAAACACTTTAAAATCTTATTTATATTTATTTTTTACCCTAAAGAACTTCTCAATTTGTTATTTTACCTTTCACTAACAAATAGTACAACCAGAATATGTATTTCCATCAACCTATTTCCGTCACCATCCTTCATTTGTGAGTGGTTAACCATCGAATGCCACTATTTCCGTCAACTTCCCGTTGATAACTGCCTAAGCCCACCTCCGATCACCAACTTTTACCATCATCAAGTACCCAACCAGCACACGCCATCATCTTTTTCACCACCGGACAATATACTCAACACCCTTTATCACGGTCAACCATCACCATTACTGGTTGATATTAATAAGTTATAATAGAGAGATCGAGGAGGTGATGTTGTGGCTGTTGTGCCCCTAGTTTATATTATATATTTCGTTAAGATCTAAGGATACGTTTTTTCGAGCTCGAACATGGTACACAAATTCTCCTTATTGTAATAAGCTTTGTAATTAGTAAAAAAGCAATATTCATCCTTCAATTGACCACTTTTATTCTTGTTAATAGATTGCTAACTTATTCACAACTTTCCCATGTCCATGGTACTTTATGAAATTTAGGATAGGATTTGTTTTTCTTTTCGCTTGAACGTGGCTCAAGTAGAATCATGTTTTGTGCGTAAAAAGTCAAAATATATACTAAAAGTTATTGACTCCGCAATGGGCATCTCTTTACATTATCATCACTCTCCTTATTCTCAATTCATTTTATGTTCACTTGTCTTTAAAAAAATTAGCAAGTTTTGTGTGTATCGCTCTCCACATAATACATTTTAATCATATGTGGCAACGACCAATGTGGTGGTAGTCTATTGGTAAAGACTAAACCTTTAAACATATTGGGAGAGGGAGGTCTTGGGTTCAAGTCCCATAGACGATATGGAATAAAATAAATTTGTCGTTTAAAAAAAATCATATGTGGCAACGCGAATAAAATTTGGCAAGTTTTTGTACGTATTAAATGCATTTTGGTCATACGTGTTAACGTGAAATAAAAGTATATACGGAAAATTATTTGCGCATTTAATGACCATGTGCGTAAAAGCTCGTTTTCTATCTATTAGATCACGCGTAATGGTTACTGCCCTCTAAGGGGCACTTTTCGCCACATGAGCATCGTAACGTCCCTTTAAAAATGTGTAATAGTTAATGCCCCCCCCCCCAATGCTCATTTCATTCATTATTTTCCATTTTTTTCTCCTCTTTGAACATTATTCTAAAAATGTTTATCCCTCTTCATGCCCCTATAATGCTCAGGGGGTGGTATTAGGGGCGTTATGAAACCCTTTTACAGCCTTATAATGCCCATTACGTATGATCTTATGAAAAAGTTTATATTGCTTATGATTTTCCTTTGCTGTATTTTATATAAAGAACAAGTTGACGTCAAACCAAAGAACAAGTTGACGTCAAACCCCGTGTTAGAGTGGGATATTGATTACATATAAAGATTTTGATAACAAAAGTTTGGGGTTGCGATCACTAGTTAAATACATGTATCACTTGCCCATGGCGTTATAGCTTAGTGGCATTTTAGGGTTGAGATAAAACTTATGACCATTAGATTATGAATTCGATTCTCACAAGGGAGGTTTTTCCCAGATTTCTTGGGTTTCCTCCTGAATTGGTGTTTAGGCATTATAGCCTAGTGGAGATGGATATGATCGGGTGGTTCCGCTGGTGACACGATGATACTCCAGTGGTACGTCAGTGATCCAAATCTGTCGTTAAAAAAATACATGTATCACTTATTTTACTTTTAAGTACACCAGTTATTGTATCTTAATACTTCAAATACAATAAATCCTTGTATTTAAAAGTATAACCTAATTATAATATATATATATATATATATTTTCAGGGGCGAGCCTTTGTTTTTAGTAGATTAGGGTTTTCTATTTAGAAGGGGATGATGACGTAGTTTGTTGCCAATCTACCTGTCATCCTTATGTAATTTGCCCTGTTAATTGAAATGAAAAAAAAAATGGTCCATCGACGTGAAAATAAAGGAAACTGAATGGTTGAGGGAATGTTGTGGTTGTAATCCTTTAGTTGCAATTATATTATATTACTTTAAATCTGACAGGAGTAAATTGCAATTTTACTCCCTTGGGTTTAGGCCAATTGGCACTCTGACCCCCTCTAACGAAATAATTGTACCCCCAACGTTGATGTTCTGTCGCAATTTTACCCCCTGCCGTCAGTTAACAGTTATTTGACTGTTATAGGTAGGGGTATTTTGGTAATCTTACCCCATATTTATTATTATTATTATTATTTATAAAATCAAATTATCATCATCATCTTCAAATAACCAGATCCATCATCATCATCTTCTTCAAATAACCTAGATCCATCATCATCATCTTCAAATAACCCAGATCCACTTCTACCATTCTTCTTCTCTAGTCACTGAAATTAAACATTCTAGCTTGATTAAGGATCGTTTAACAAATCAATGGCGAAACCCAGAACTCTTCCACAACTCCCAGAACTCTTCCACCCTCACTCCCCCCTCTCCGGTGTAAGTTTTCCGGCGCAACCCAGCACCTGCGGGCAGCAGCTGACACTAACACAATCACCCATCTTAAAATGGAGAGCCAATGTTTCTTTTTTCTCAGGCTTGTTGAACAAAACTAAGGATGCAAGCTCCATTAAACAGGAGCTTCTTGACGCCATTGCTCCTCTTGATCGTGGTGCTGAAGCTTCCCCTGAAGATCAGGAAGCAATCAAGCAGGCCAGCTCTCCAAATTGTTGTGTGTTTTTGGGGCATTTCTGTATCTATTTCATATTTGGATTGTATGTTAGATTCCCATATCCCCTTATATCATACATTTAGACCTCATGTGATGAGAACGGTTCTTTTTGTTTTTGGTCAAAGTTTTGGTCTTCATGTTGTTTGCGGTTTGTTCATAATGAAAGTTGTGTGATTTTTGGTCAAAACATTGAGTAAAGACTCTGCAAGATTAGATCTTTTTGATGTTTTGTGGTCTTTATGAGATGGGTTATGTGATTTGATTGTTTTGATGATGATGATGAGGGGGAACTTTATGAGATTGGATCTTTATGATGTTTTGTGGTCTTTAGAAAGGAATTGGAGTATGACCACCATTGAAGAGAAGTTGAACTCAATAGGTGTGAACAGTAGGGCATACACTTTACTTGAGGAAATGAAATTGTTGAAGGAAATGCAGGACCATCATTCTGGTAAGTTTTTCTTTACTTCCAAAACAAATACTATTTCAGTCACAGCCCCCGCACCCGGTTTGACCCGGTTCAGGAGCCGTGGGGCAGAAAACCCGTGGTATTTATTATCTGATTTGACAGCGGAAGTTTTAACAGGATCTTTTAACTTGAAAATGCCCGATTATTTTATTCCATAATGTGGGATAAACCCCGTAATTTACAATAGAGGAATTTCACGAGGAAATTCCCTGGTTTACAAAACATGTTTATTTATTTAACTGAGCCACCCTTCAAGCTTGATTAGTGCTCCGCAGCACTTTTTCTTGATGAGGTCGCCTGAAACATGTTTTAAAAATATTTTTGTCAGCGGGGAAATACTGGTGAATCATTCAAATTTAATAAAATGACACATAGCTATTAATTACAGCATAAGAGCGATTACAATGGCTTTTATCTTTTTTTTATCTGGCGCCGTGTCACCTCCTGGTGACGATGGTCATACCACTATTGGGTCCTTTCACCCAAGTAGTGATGATTATTACTGTTAGGATTTATTAGCCTAACCGTGAGAAATTAGTAATGTGCACAATACTCCACTTGCTAGTGATTCAAGATAACCATGACTTAATCCCTTTAATTATAACTTTTGAAAATAATTTGGAGTATTGTAAAACACTGTTGATAAAAAGAGAATGACTCACATTGCAAGTTTAAACGGGCAGAGTTTAGCCTACTGATAAGCCTGATAACCTAATTTAAACAACAATGCACACGAACTAGGTCGGTAACTAATACAGCATTTACGATAACTCACGAGATACAAACCCTCACAACGAATGACAAAGTGCGATACTTAACATCCATCGAATTCACGACGAATGACAAAGTATAACCCTAATGTGGGCAGCACTTAAACATCCATTGGATAGTTTCAATCGATCGAACATTGAATCGTAATAGCGATCGAGTTAATACCCTGTATCGTGGCAGCGTTTCAATACCTTAAAACTTCGAATTTAGGCAGTATACTTCATTGTTGATTGAAATTTTCGAGCACAGGTGAATGTCCCATGCACAGGAAACTTATAGCCAGAATTTGAGTCTTACGCGACCCGCATAAGACTTAATAAGAGTTTACGCGGCCCGCGTGGCCACCTAGTCTACGTGTAGGGCTTTTGTGTCACGAGTAGGGCTGCCAAGTGTGCAACACATAGCCCGGCATGCTTATCGGGTCAACCCAGCTTTGACGCGGCCCGCATAAGCCTAGGCTTACTCTTACGCGGCCCGCGTGAAACCCAGAAATCTTGATTTCTTGGTTTTTCTTGCACATTAGGGTTTCAAGGGTCCGAGTTTTCACTTACGGGTCGTTTAGGGACATTTTTGGCAGTCCTTACATCCTCCCCACCTTATTTAAAAATCTCGTCCTCGAGATTCATTGAAATAAGTGAGGGTACTTTCGCTTCATTTCCGATTCCAGCTCCCAGGTGTATTCGGGTCCTCTTTTTGAATCCCACTTGACTTTGACTAGTACCAGTCTTTTGTGTTTGAGAAACTTGATCTTTCTGTCTTCTATTTGAAGTGGTTTCTCAACAAACTTCAGCTTTTCATTTACTTGTACATCTTGAAGAGGGACTACCAGGGATTCGTCAGATAAACATTTCTTGAGATTGGATACATGGAATACGTCATGTATCCCGGCTAACTCTTCTGGTAGTTGTAAACGATAGGCAACTGGTCCTATACGCTGAATTACGAGGAATGGTCCTATGTATCTTGGACTCGGCTTTCCTTTCTTACCAAACCGAACTACTCCTTTCCAAGGAGAAACTTTCAAGAGTACCTTGTCTCCGACTTGTAACTCTAGCAGCTTACGTCGGTTGTCTGCATAACTTTTCTGGTGATCTCGAGCCGTTTTTAGTCTTTCCTTGATTTGAGTTATTTTGTCAGTGGTCTCTTGCATAATCTCAAGACCTGATAATTGGCTTTCTCCTATTTCTGCCCAGCAAACTGGAGTTCTACACTTGCGTCCATACAGTGCATCGAACGGGGCAGCTTCGATGCTTGAATGATAACTATTGTTATAGGAGAATTCAATTAAGGATAGGTGGTTATCCCAGTTACCACCAAAATCGATCACACATGCCCTGAGCATGTCTTCCAGAGTTTGAATTGTTCTTTCACTTTGTCCGTCAGTTTGGGAATGGTAAGTTGTACTTAAATTTAATCGGGTCCCCATTGCCTCTTGAAAACTCGTCCAGAAATGTGAAGTGAAACGACTATCTCTATCCGATACAATGGAGAGTGGAACTCCATGTAAGGATACTACTTCGTCAACGTATAACTTGGCTAATCTTTCCATGCTAAAGGTTTCTTTTGTTGGCAAAAAGTGAGCGGATTTGGTTAATCGATCCACAATCACCCAAATCGCGTCGTTACCTTTTCTGGTCTTGGGCAACTTAGTAACGAAATCCATGGTTATTAGTTCCCATTTCCAAACAGGCATTTCTAATTGTTGGAGTAACCCTGAAGGTTTTTGGTGTTCTGCCTTAACTTGCGAACAAGTTAGACAATTAGATACATATCTAGCTATGTCCTTTTTCATTCCTATCCACCAGAAATTATTTCTTAAATCTTGGTACATCTTATTGTTTCTTGGGTGCATGGTATACCTAGATTTGTGAGCTTCCTCTAAAATCTTATCCCTTAAGTTTCCTTGTTTAGGTACCCAAATCCTTTTCTTGTGGAATCTCCAAATTCCATCGTTACCTTGCTCTAGTTCCTTTATACTTCCTTTCATTCCTTCAGCATCATCCTTGATTGCTGTTTCCTGAACATTCTTCAATTTTTCCATTAAATCTACTTGAAGATTTAATCTAAGAGCACGAACTCGCTTTTACTTTTCATGATACTTACGACTTAGAGCATCAGCGACTACATTTGCTTTTCCTTCGTGATATTGGATATCACAGTCGTAGTCACTTAGAAATTCCAACTATCTCCTTTGCCTCATGTTCAAATCTTTTTGCCCAAATATGTACTTTAAACTCTTGTGATCTGTATAGACTGTAAACTTACTGCCATACAGATAGTGTCTCTAGACCTTAAGGGCAAAAATTATTGATCCTAATTCTAAGTCATGAGTGGTATAGTTTTCCTCGTACTTCTTCAATTGCCTTGAGGCATACACAATTACCTTTTTGCGTTGCATTAATACACATCCAAATCCTAACTTATAAGCATCACAGTAACTTCAAAATCTTCTGTTCCTTCCGGTAAAGCAAGAATTGGGGTGTTTGTTAACCTTTGCTTTAAAATCTTAAAAGCCTCTTCTTGCCTAGGTCCCCATCCAAATTTCACCACTTTATAGGTTAGCTTAGTTAATGGCACGGCTATCTTGGAAAAATCCTTAATGAATCGCCTATAGTACCCAGCTAATCCTCGAAAGCTTCTAACTTCCATAGCTGATTGCGGAACCTTCCATTTGGTGATTGCTTCTATTTTGGAGGGATCTACGTGAATACCTTCGTGATTCACCATGTGCCCTAAAAATTGCACTTCCTGGAGCCAAAATTCGCACATGGAGAATTTGGCGTAAAGCTTCTCTTTTCTTAACAAAGTTAAGAGTGCATGTAGATGTTCACAATGTTCATCCTGACTTTTGGAATAAATAAGTATATCGTCGATGAAGACAATTACAAATTTATCCAAATATGGTTTACAGATCCTATTCATCATATCCATAAATGCTGCAGGAGCATTTGTTAATCCAAAGGGCATTACTGTAAACTCGTAATGACCATACCTAGTTCTAAAAGCGGTTTTAGGTATGTCTTCTTCTTGTACCTTCAATTGATGGTATCCGGAGCGTAAATCTATCTTAGAGAAATATCTAGCTCCCTGAAGCTGATAAAAAAGATCATCAATCCTAGGTAATGGGTATCGATTCTTAATTGTAACTTTATTTAATTCCCTATAATCGATACACATTCGTATCGAACCATCTTTCTTTTTCACAAACAACACTGGTGCTCCCCAAGGGGATGAACTAGGTTGTATAAACCCTTTGCTTAGTAATTCATCTAACTGCTTTTTCAATTCTAACATTTCGATGGGTGCTAACCGATAAGGTGCCTTGGCTATCGGTGTAGTTCCAGGAATTAGATGAATTCTAAATTCTGCTTCCCTATGGGTGGTAGTCCAGGTAGTTCTTCTGGGAATATATCCGGGTATTCTGATACTACTGGAATGTCCTCAAGTTCTTTACTTTTGGTATTAACAACTACCGAAACCATATACGCTATTCCTTGTTTCCTTGAATAACTGGCCACTTTCATGACTGAAATGAATTTCATTGGCTTTCGTGGCTTATCCCCTGCAACCATAATTATTTCTCCTATGGGTGTATGAATTTCTATGGAATTCTTATCACAAAGGATTCGAGCATGGTTGGATACTAACCAATCCATTCCTAACACAACATCGAATCCAGCTAAGTTCATGGGTAACAGGTTTGCAGAAAATCTATGACCTGAAAGTTCTATTTTTCCTTCCTGCAAGACTCGATCTATACTAACAGATTTACCGTCGGCTGTTTCTACTATATAAATCTGCCTAAGTTTGGTTAACGGTAACTTAAGACCTTGCAGAACGAAGTATTTATAAAACTTTGGTTTGCACCAGAGTCAAATAATACTTTCGCAGAAACATTGTGAACTAGAAACGTACCCGCTATCACATCCTGAATCAGATCTGCTTCTTGTGTAGTTAACTGGAAGGCTCTTGCATTCTTCTTGGTAGTTCCTTCTGCAGGCTTAGCCTTATTATCAGCTGGTTTGACCAGTTTAGGGCAATCTGGTCTAAAATGTCCAGCTTCTCAACAGTTGAAGCAGATTGTTGATTTCTTCCTCCGGCAATCTTCTTCCTGATGCCCTGGAATTTTGCAGAAATTGCAATACCCTTTGCATCTTCCAAAATGCTTTCTTTTGCAGGTACTTCAAAACAGAACAGTGGAGGATTTCCCAATTCCTCTTTTCCTGAAGTTGTTACTAGCATTACCCCCTCTGAATCCTTGGGTAATTTTCTGAGCTAAGTCCTTCTTTCTATTCTCTTCTCATGTACGTACTAGTTCATCTGTCAAGGTATTGGCTAACTCCACCGCATCATCAATTGTGCGGGGTCTGGCAGCTTTGACAATATCACGGATCTCGCTAATCAAACCCCAAATGTAGCGAGAAATAAGTACCGGCTCTGGCGATGCCAGAGTTGGCATAATTCTGGCATACTCAAAGAATTTCGAAGTATACCCTCGACAGTCAACATCCACCATTCGGTGGCTCAGGAACTTGTTCGCCATTTGTTCCTTTTCATATTCGGGACAAAATTTTCTTTCCACCATTTGTCTAAATTCTTCCCAATTCATAGCATAAGCCAAGTCACTTCCTTTGGCTTGTAATACCGTATTCCACCACTCTAATGCTTCTTCCTTAAAAAGGTGAGAAGCCTACATGACTTTATCTTCCTCCACGCTTTTACTTACTTTAATCACTGCTTCAGTTTTCTCTAACCAATGCAGTGCAGCGGTCGCCCCTTCATTGCCTGCAAATTCAGCTGGTTTACAGGCAAGAAATTCCTTGTAAGTGCAACCAGGTATTGCAGCTTTCATTCTTTTGAGTATTGGGGCCTGAATTAAGTTGTCGTTGTCGTCTCCTCTGTTAACACTATTACTAAAATTATCGTCGCGCGTGCGTTTACTGGGGTGAGCTTGTGAAGGCTCAACAGGACTTTTAACTGCAGCGACGATTGCCGGAATAGCGTTAGCTATTCCCTGAGCGACAATGTTTTCTATATCTTGTCGATTTAAGAAGTAATCCTCGTTACTGTTTTCCGATTGGTTAACTTCATCAACTGGTTCATTCACAACATGTTCCATCTGGTAACTAACAATATATATATATATATAAGTTATTGGTACGAATAAATACAACCAAATGTAAATAAAGTAATCGCACGAAATCACACCAAACATGTATAGCTAAAATTATTGATTTTTATATACATACATGTCTATTACATTTTACAACTGAACTTCAAAATATACTAGGGGTTGTGCATTCCTTGCTTAGTGTAGCTAGGAATATTATACTTAGTATGCTTATATATATATATATATATATATATATATATAAGATTTATTCTATCTCCTCTTACTAAAGTTTCTGGCTTATAAATGATATGGGTGCTAGTACTGGTTCAGGGTGTTGAGATCTAATTTTCTTGATTGATCCGGGTTTGGCAGTTTAACTTAATTAAAAGTTGGCATTTACTGCTGTAGTGGCTAACATATAGAGATTCGCCTACTTTTCATCCAATTCATCTTCCCATGGTGGGTTATTGCCTATTTTCTGAGTTTCCTTATTAATTATCATTTCTTTTTCTTGACTTTTTTCTAATAATCCGACGTCTTTTCTTAGAGGTAAGTGGTTCCTCAAACTGTACCTTACGAATAAATATTCCTTCCTTAGTATCTGCTGAATATCTTGAGGAATCTGATTGAGATGAGGTTCCCTTATCTTTTGGTGAATTATCTAGTTGACGATAGATGTCCGAAATCCTTTGCTTACCCATACTGTAAATTAATAAATAGTCAAATAACACAAAAACACATAATCACACTAACACGTATGGTCAAAATTGTCGACTTTGCGACTATCCGATTTTATATATTTTAACAGTATGCATCCGTACACACTGATTATCTTACAAAAGTTTTATTCTAAGTTATTTTACAAGATTATATTATTTATTATTTTATTATTATTAAACAAACACACCACACCACCACATACTATCCCCATCAGCTGGCATTTCAGAAACGACGTTCCCTATCGTCGTATTTCCAGGAGATCTGTTCTCCCACTTCCCGGATTCTATTCCCTGCACCTATCAGCTCCTCGCCATAGTGGCGGAGTTCAGCCAAGTTCTCGTTGCTCATTGGTGGGTTTGGTGCAGGCTCCGGGTCGAACTGAGGGAAAAAGGTGTTAGGGTTATTCAAAAGGTTCTGAAATTGCCAGTCAGTGGTCCACCATTCTTCCAGATCTGCTGGTAGAGGTTGGGGGTTAACAATAGGGCTGGCACATCGTGTATACCCGTACCCGATAAGACACGACACGATAAGACACGACACGATATGACATGATACACGAAAGGCCATACACGAACACGACACGATATACACGAAAATTACCTGTTAATACCTGTTAACGAACACTAAAATAATTGATGTGTGTAAAATGCAACATATAAAACACATCAATTAAGGCATAAAACTAACCCTTTTTAAGTACTAATGTTGGAAAAAGAGTGTTTTTGTCTTCCTTTTGTATTTTCAGGATGAAATGAGCTCAAAATCACAAAAGAAGCAAAAAGACCCCTAATTCTACCATAAATACAAGAAAAGGAACAAAAGTGGACTGCCCGGACCCTCAACGGCACCTCCCAAGACAAAGAGAAGAAAACAGAGTCTGAACACGCCCCGTGTCCAGCGAACACGGGGGCGTGCCCAGGAAGCAGCAGATAAGACAAACCAGTAGAAGCTTCTATTGCTGAGCACGGGGCCGTGTCCAGCGAGCACGGGGGCGTGTTGAAAGTACAGCAGGCGCATTAATTGTAATTCGCAATTACAATTAATGAAGAGAGAGAGTGTCAGACGGGCACGGGGCCGTGTCCAGCGGACACGGGGCCGTGTCCAGCGTTCTGTCCAGCCTATAAATAGAGGAGCTTGGTTTCATTCTCTCTCATCCCTTGGCACACCACCTCTCTCACACTTCATCCACCACCCACCACCACCATAACACCATCATCCACCACCATCATCCATTGTCCATCGTAGAGTGTGTGAGTCGTCTCGGGATCCAAGATTGATCGTAAGAGTTCTTGACAATCAAGGCCATGTTTGCCTAAGTCTCTTACATCACTTGGTGAAGACAAGTGTTTAGTATAATACTTTTTATTTTTAATCTTTTGCACTTTTTATTTGGTTTTGTATTAATGACTTTAATAACTAGTTACTTATGTTGAAGGTGATCATTCCTTATCGTTTGTCCGTGGTGTCTTGGCATTATTTTACTGTCTATATAAAATAAAAGATTTTCACCATTCATATCTCCACGGTCTATATGGAGGTATGTTGGCTACCTGGTCGGGGGTTAAGGGAACGGTTTGGTAAAGGTCTTGCCCTTGTTCTGCGTTTAGAGGTCCTGCTTGGGACCTGGGTCAAATTTAGTAGGATCTCCTTCAATGCCCATAGGTATTGGATGGCGGGGATCCAAACTCTTTGACCCCCTCATAAGCTAACTACTATTAATACTATAACCCGGCTATTTAGGACTGTATCCCTGCTGACTCAGACTACTTAGCCGAGGGTAACGTCACCGCCAAAAGCGGGGCCTACCATAATTTGCATTAATAACTTAATTCATTATCTTTCAATAATCCGACCCTTTAGGATTGTATCCTTGCTGACTCAAACTACTGGGTTGAGGGTAACGTCGCCTTCAAAAGAGGGGCCTACTACAATAACTAAGATAATCTCTTAAACAAGTGCAAAAGTGCGAAAATAATCAAAGGTTATACTAATACACGTGTCGGATCCAAGTGATTCATCTTGTCTATCTGTTTTTATTTTATTTTATTTTTCAGCATTTAGTTAGTTTTTATTTTTCTTAGTTTAAAACATTTTTCTAACTTTTTGATTTGGTTAGACGTTGAGGATAAACAGGTATTAAAAGCTTTTGTGTCCTTGGACGACCTCGGTATCTTACCAACACTATACTACGTCCACGATGGGTGCACTTGCCCATATGTGTGTTTAGTGTTAGTGAATATCGTGTTTTATAAATTTAAAACTTGGTTGAAAGTGTAAAAAGGGCTTAAATATACATCTAAATTATATACACACCGACACACATCAAGTTTTTGGCGCCGTTGCCGGGGACACAAGGATTTTAAGAAAGTTAGGAATCAACGGCCTAATCATCTTTTTATTTTTCTTTAATTTTTAGGATTTTTTTTAGATTTTTTTTAGCTTCTGCAGAGCTCGACACGGGGCCGTGCCCGCTGAACACGCCCCGTGCCCAATCATTGGAACTGGCAATCCTATTTTATATCAGACAGTAGGCTGAACACGGGGCCGTGTCCACTCAACACGCCCCCGTGCCCAAGATTCAGTTGCTGAAAACAGAACCGTTTGATCCCGGCGGTTGGTAATTTCTGATACAAACATGAGTGATAATGATTCTTTTTACTTTCGGCACTCTTATGGTTTGTGGTGTCGAATATGTGGAGGCGAACATGAGGAATTAAAATGTTTCTTCCTCACTTATAGGCCACACTATATAGACCCACCAATTCCTTGTAACCTTAAGAGGGACGAAAGTAAAAATAAACATTATTTCTCCCTCGAATGCGCCCAGCCAGATATTCTAGGAGAAATGCTCCTTGACGAGCTATTTCAACTAGAAGAACTACTTCTAAATTGGTCAAAAGAACTTAGGAAGGATTTCTTAGATCCATCCCAAGATGATGACCATGAGGAAATGTTGGAACCGCATTCCGACAACCCCGTTGCTCCCGAAAATACCTTTCCTCCTAAACAAGACACGGACGATAGTCGTCCCTGTGCCGATTGTGCCGTGAAGGACTCCCCATCGACCTCGTTCGGTGCATACATAGACCTGAGCGATTCGGCATACACCTTCTTTAACGAGAGCCCGGGAAAGGGTTGGACTTGTCCACCTAGAATAAAAATAGGAATCACCCTCACCGACAACCTCTTGCGTTCTCGCCTTAGTATAGGACAATTAAGGTATCTTAGGCACTTTGGGGTTGTTCCAACAAGTCAGGAGCCACCCGATAAAAATTAGCTCCTTAGAAAAGACAAAACTCCATAAAACAGCCCTCCGACACGGGGCCGTGTCCGGCCACCACGCCCCCATGTTCGCTCAGAAGATTTTCTGCTGATTCTGTCAGAATACGGACAAAATGTGTCAGGATTTTCTCTGCACACGGGGCCGTGTCCAGCGGACACGGGGTCGTGTTCAGCGTGCTGTCGTTTTCTTTAAATGCAGCCTGAATCCTGCTCATTTTTGACCACTCCACCAAGCAGAGATCCCTGGAATCTTCACATATACCATCCTAGGTAAGTACCAAAAGAAGGTTCCTAAGGACCATCTTGACTTTTCCACTTTTGTTCATTTCCTCTTCTTCCAAAAATTTTTCAAACCCTACCTCCATGGAAGCTTGGAAACCCATGATTCCAACCTTCTATGCAAGGTTTGTAGGAATTTTCACTATGGATTCTTGTCTAAAGTTAGTTCTATAACTTTGTTTTTAAATTATCTGAGCTCATAACGCAACGTAAGTATATGGAAATAATTTAAAAACCTAGAACCATTAGACAAAAAATTCCTGCAGACAGTTGAACACGGGGCCGTGCCCACTGAGCACGGGGCCGTGTTCGAGGTACTGTTTTGCAAAAATTTAGTTGTCCTCGGCTTATTTCGCAGAAAATGGCCAGCCGAAACAGCGGAGCATCCTCAAGGAACAACCGAAATGGAAGGAGATCGTCCGCCGCGGAAGATTCCCTAGTAAACTACGTTTACGCTTTAAGGGAAGCCGTGGACGAAATGACAAGTGTAGAAGAAGCTTTAGTGGACCGCGTTAATCATCTGACGATAAGTTTGGAGGGCTGCTTGCAAGAAGTGAACCTTCTGCACCAAAGGTTAAACCTTCTTGCTTCCCCGCCTTTGGTTCCGGTGATAACACACAGGGCGTGGAATGTAGTACCCGAGGTTATCATCCCAGCAGAATGGCACGCCTTGCACCAAGTGCCTCAACCAAGGGTAGTGCAAGGAGTCCCGGTAAGCGCTCCTCCTCAAGATACCGACGAAAATGAGGCTACCTTCTACCTCCCAAGGGAGATAGAAGAATGGCTTTGAGTGAAAACCGAGGAGCCATGGGCTGAAGAATGTTTCTACATCGGGAAGCTATTCCCGAAATTTTCCTAAATAAGTAGAACCTTTATGATAACCTTATGTACCCCTTAGTTAATTAACTATCTTTATGTAATTCCTCTATGGTTAGCAATGTTATGATGGTTTTTATGACTCATGGTGGTAATGGATGAAAAAGGGAACGAGAAAAAATGGAACCATGCGGAAGAACAAAACAAACCGACAAAAATCTCCATAACAGAAGGCTCCACACGGGCCGTGCCCAACCAACACGGCCCCGTGCTGAGCCCCCTGCAGGAAATCACCCAGTTCAGGTAACTGGACACGGGCCGTGTTCAGCGGACACGCCTCCGTGTCCAGGCTTCTGTTTCAATTCTATAATTTTTGTTACTGGCACTTGACCACGGGGCCGTGCCCGGTCAACACGGGGCCGTGTCCAGAGCGCCAGTAACACAAAACTTTGTTTTTAAACACACTTTTACATATTCTAATCAACCAAAAACTTTATTTTTGGACACATTGAGGACAATGTGTAATTTAAGTGTGGGGGGGAATGCTAAAACCTTGAAATTTTGCAAAATCCTAAAACAAGCCTTACACAAAACTCTATTGGAACCGCTAAACACCCCAAATTTTTTCAAAAACTTTTTCATTTTTTTTTATTTACTTGTCTTAGTTTAAGTTGGGAATAACAAGTTATAAAAGGATTATATTTTTTTTATTTTACAACCGATAGCGTCGTGATAAAAAGAACTAACATAAGAAAATTATGAAACGGTATAACAAGTCTAGTTAAAAATTCGATTATATATGCTTGGTCACATTAAAAACCCATTCCCACAAAAGTGAGTTTTGAGCCTTTATTGAGCATAAAAATATACATATTTAGATTAAATGCTCATTTTTCGTTTCTTGTGTGAATAGCCGCTCGGTCTTTACAAATCTAGAACTTGCCACGACGATACATTCCCGGTCCTTACCAACTTAAACCCAAGTAAGTAAATGATGGAGGCATTAGGACTAACTATTTTTCTTTCAAAACCATTATTTTTCATTTTTTTTACCTACCCAAAATCCCCCTAGAAAAACCCCTTTGAGCCTAAACCTTTCATTTCATTACCCCCAAAACAATTTTTTTTTACCCACCAAAAACCTTTTTCATTTTTTCACTCTTATTTTAGTAACAAGCTCGGTTTTTCATAAACATACCCTTTACGTGACGAAAAAAAAAAATATGAATAATGAAGTCAAAAACAAACAAAAGCTACAAAAGCTTGTTTGGAGAAATACTTCAAAAATAAATGTCACTAAAAATAAGGTATTTTATGAAAACCGACACTTGTTACGATTTTCGCCCTTTTTACTAACCACTAACCAACTACCCACCTTTAAACCCAAGCCTTCACCCCAAAAGTCCTCTTGATATTTACAAAGGTAAAAAGTTAAAAAGGAGGAGGATTGATCGCTTGGCAAGCCTATGGAAAACGTAAGTCCGTGCCGCTCTCGAGCGATTCACTTAAATATACACCTTCGGCCGAGTGATTGAGTGATCTCCCGTGAGGTATGTGAACTTGTATATAAATGGAATTTTAAAAAGGCATGTTATGCCCAAATAAGTAGTTTATCTTATGAAAAGTTCAAAATAAATCATGACGAATAGGATTGTAAATAAAATAAAAATAAAACCTATACAAACCTTGGATTCCCGACACTCTAGGACAAGCTAAAAACTTCTCTTCTACCTATTCCATTTGGGAGTGTAAGCCACATTAAAAGAGTTTTGCTTGAGGACAAGCAAAAGTTCAAGTGTGGGGGTATTTGATGTGTGTAAAATGCAACATATAAAACACATCAATTAAGGCATAAAACTAACCCTTTTTAAGTACTAATGTTGGAAAAAGAGTGTTTTTGTCTTCCTTTTGTATTTTCAGGATGAAATGAGCTCAAAATCACAAAAGAAGCAAAAAGACCCCTAATTCTACCATAAATACAAGAAAAGGAACAAAAGTGGACTGCCCGGACCCTCAACGGCACCTCCCAAGACAAAGAGAAGAAAACAGAGTCTGAACACGCCCCGTGTCCAGCGAACACGGGGGCGTGCCCAGGAAGCAGCAGATAAGACAAACCAGTAGAAGCTTCTATTGCTGAGCACGGGGCCGTGTCCAGCGAGCACGGGGGCGTGTTGAAAGTACAGCAGGCGCATTAATTGTAATTCGCAATTACAATTAATGAAGAGAGAGAGTGTCAGACGGGCACGGGGCCGTGTCCAGCGGACACGGGGCCGTGTCCAGCGTTCTGTCCAGCCTATAAATAGAGGAGCTTGGTTTCATTCTCTCTCATCCCTTGGCACACCACCTCTCTCACACTTCATCCACCACCCACCACCACCATAACACCATCATCCACCACCATCATCCATTGTCCATCGTAGAGTGTGTGAGTCGTCTCGGGATCCAAGATTGATCGTAAGAGTTCTTGACAATCAAGGCCATGTTTGCCTAAGTCTCTTACATCACTTGGTGAAGACAAGTGTTTAGTATAATACTTTTTATTTTTAATCTTTTGCACTTTTTATTTGGTTTTGTATTAATGACTTTAATAACTAGTTACTTATGTTGAAGGTGATCTTTCCTTATCGTTTGTCCGTGGTGTCTTGGCATTATTTTACTGTCTATATAAAATAAAAGATTTTCACCATTCATATCTCCACGGTCTATATGGAGGTATGTTGGCTACCTGGTCGGGGGTTAAGGGAACGGTTTGGTAAAGGTCTTGCCCTTGTTCAGCGTTTAGAGGTCCTGCTTGGGACCTGGGTCAAATTTAGTAGGATCTCCTTCAATGCCCATAGGTATTGGATGGCGGGGATCCAAACTCTTTGACCCCCTCATAAGCTAACTACTATTAATACTATAACCCGGCTATTTAGGACTGTATCCCTGCTGACTCAGACTACTTAGCCGAGGGTAACGTCACCGCCAAAAGCGGGGCCTACCATAATTTGCATTAATAACTTAATTCATTATCTTTCAATAATCCGACCCTTTAGGATTGTATCCTTGCTGACTCAAACTACTGGGTTGAGGGTAACGTCGCCTTCAAAAGAGGGGCCTACTACAATAACTAAGATAATCTCTTAAACAAGTGCAAAAGTGCGAAAATAATCAAAGGTTATACTAATACACGTGTCGGATCCAAGTGATTCATTTTGTCTATCTGTTTTTATTTTATTTTATTTTTCAGCATTTAGTTAGTTTTTATTTTTCTTAGTTTAAAACATTTTTCTAACTTTTTGATTTGGTTAGACGTTGAGGATAAACCGGTATTAAAAGCTCTTGTGTCCTTGGACGACCTCGGTATCTTACCAACACTATACTACGTCCACGATGGGTGCACTTGCCCATATGTGTGTTTAGTGTTAGTGAATATCGTGTTTTATAAATTTAAAACTTGGTTAAAAGTGTAAAAAGGGCTTAAATATACATCTAAATTATATACACACCGACACACATCAATAATCACATATTTAGAACCTGTTTAGTGAAACAAAACTCGCCAAAAGTTCACAAACAACTTAAATAATCCATAAATACCGAATACTTAACAAGTTTAAAACAAAAATCCATAAACGGCAAATCACAAAAGACTTAAATAATTCAATACATCCATTAAAAATAAGTTCAAAGTTTCCAAGTTCCCATGGTTCTCTTCTCAGATCTTTAATTCCAACAATTCAAACCTGCACATAATTGTACTCATATTTACTCCTGATTTGTTATCATCACTATCGTTTGTATCATCTACCTCCACATAGTGAACTTCATCATCTTCCACGTCCATATTCATTGAGGTGTCATTTTCTAGATCAACTTTGATAGAATCTGACTCCACCTACAATAGAGAAAACAAATAAAGTTACACAAAAAATAATAACAAACTTGAACCGAAAGCCATAAAAGTTAGATAAACATACATAGGACTTCTTATCCTTCTTCTTTCCCACCTTCTTTTGAGAATCACTCATTCTTAATCTGCAATAAACAATAAACATAGGGCTGCATCAAATTCAAAACATAAACAATAAACAAAAAAGTAGTAATAAATGCATCAGTAATCTCATTATTATGAAGTAGTAGACTTAAAGTGTGAAGATAGTCTTGGGGGAGAACAAGCTTTTGTTTCTGATTTTTCTAAAACTTCTTTTGATAAAACCGATTCTGGCTGTTGTAGGATCGTTTTCAGACCCAAACAAGTCTATCAGAAGAGTTCTTGTGTGTTTGTTCTTTTACTGTTGACTAAGAAAGTAGTAATAAATGCTGCACAATGTTGTTCATTTGATCTGTTTCCTTATAAGGACCTAGTTTTGTCATAATTTGATCTATTCACAGCTTTTCAAAGTTTTTTCACAAAGTCTCAAAAGCCACAATTGGGGTGTTAACTGAAGCTGAAGCTGATCAGCATTTTTAGTCGATTCTTGACTTACTGGGTACTGTCGAGCAAGTTAAAACGGCTGAAGAACTCATCCTAGACAAAATCCTAGAGGCCTGTTTCTATTTCAACTTTACATATTCAAACTATAATCAAAACATAAAAGTTCAAAATCATTTAGTAAGATGTGCATACTGCATCAGTTTGTAAAGTATATGCTTGTGTTCACTTTCACTGTGAAAAACTATATGCTTGTGTTCACTTTCACTGTGAAAAACTAAACTGCATCAGTTTTTAAAGTAAAGCCCATCTCAGATATAAGCAAGATGTGCATACTGCATAACTTAATTGTGAATTCCTACTAAACGGCATCAGTTATAAACAAAACATTGAAACAGTAATAAAATTACCTTTATTTTTGAAATAAGACTCAAGGAGCGGTTGTGCGTAGATGACCGACGATGGATGAACGGCGCTGGTGGATGACTGGCAGTGGATGACCGGCTGTGGATGACCGACGCTGGATCAGTGGATCTGGATGAATGGATGATGTCGGCTATAACTTGAGAGCATTAGGGTTTTTTTTTTTTGAACTAAAGAAGAGAGAGTCACCGGTCACGTTCCATCTATAATTCTATATTTGAGTAAATGATAATGGTATATTTTTTATTTAATTAAAATTAAAATCTTAACATCTCTTAACAGGTATATAACAGGTAAACAGGTATCTAACCTGTTTAGACACGAAAATTAACAGGTTGTTTCGTGTCTACCTGTTTAGTACACGATACCTGTTAAGGTCATACACGATACCTGTTAAGGTCGTGTAGGTTCGTGTCGTGTATTCGTGTATTCGTGTAAAATTGCCAGCCCTAGTTAACAATGGGATCTGGGATAGCAGGCTCCAAATCTACTGGGAGTTGTGATTCAACTGGGTAATAGAAAAAGTCTTCATCGGCAGGTCCGATGAGGTCACTAAGTGCCAGTTTCTGATCTAACTCCTCCCAGGGTGGCATTTCCTGGGCTTGCCCAGAACTTTCTCCAATCTCTATTCCTTTCCCTTTATCATTGGGATCCTCAACCTTGTTAACTTTCGCCTTTGATATCGTTGGTCTTTTCCTACGCACACGCCACCAGCCTACAAACCTTCTTCTCTTTTTCGCCTTTTGTTTATCCTCGGGTTGGGCCCGGAATACCATTGGCTCCTCAACATCAGCCTGATAGCCCGTGGTAGTATCCATATCTGTAATATGGATAGTAAAGTTTTGAAGGGCTTCGGATAGTTCATTCATGCTGTTAGCATACATGAAGAAACACACAAAATTCTAAGTGTTATAACTAAAATTTCACAGAATCACAGAATGGCAATCAGAAAAGTTAAGTATTTTTAAATACTTAATTGGCTTAAATCAGTGGCTCTGATACCACCTTTTCCTGTCACGGCCCCCGCGCCCGGTTTGACCCGGTCCAGGAGTCGCGAGGCAGAAAACTCGTGGTATTTATTATCTGATTTGACAGCGGAAGTTTTAACAGGATCTTTTAACTTGAAAATGCCCGATTATTTTATTCCATAATGTGGGATAAACCCCGTAATTTACAATAGAGGAATTTCACGAGGAAATTCCCTGGTTTACAAAACATGTTTATTTATTTAACTGAGCCACCCTTCAAGCTTCATTAGTGCTCCGTAGCACTTTTCCTTGATTCACATGAGGTCGCCTGAAACATGTTTTAAAAATATTTTTGTCAGCGGGGAAATACTGGTGAATCATTCAAATTTAATAAAATGACACATAGCTATTAATTACAACATAAGAGCGATTACAATGGCTTTTATCTTATTTTTATCTGGCGTCGTGTCACCTCCTGGTGACGATGGTCATACCACTATTGGGTCCTTTCACCCAAGTAGTGATAATTATCACTGTTAGGATTTATTAGCCTAACTGTGAGAAATTAGTAATGTGCACAATACCCCACTTGCCAGTGATTCAAGATAACCACGACTTAATCCCTGTAATTATAACTTTTGAAAATAATTTGGAGTATTGTAAAACACTGTTGATAAAAAGAGAATGACTCACATTGCAAGTTTAAACGGGCAGAGTTTAGCCTACTGATAAGCCTGATAACCTAATTTAAACAACAATGCACACGAACTAGGTCAGTAACTAACACAGCATTTACCATAACGCACGAGATACAAACCCTCACAACGAATGACAAAGTACGATACTTAACATCCATCAAATTCACGACGAATGACAAAGTATAACCCTAATGTGGGCAGATGTAATACCCCGAATCTTAATGTGCTGGTTATAAACGTGTGAAATATGTAATTTATATTTCATATATTGTTAAACGAGTAAGATAATTGTGTGAAAGGTGAAATATCTTGACAAACCTTGGCTAATATAGGGGACCGTTAATATTAATAATTAAATATATTATTTTATTTACCTTACTCCGTTTTTAATGAAACTTAGGTTAAAACGTAGATAAAAATATGCTCGTTCTAATGACATATTCGTCGTTTTATAAAACGTCATATTTTAAAAGTTATACGAGAAAAACGAGTTAAGCAGCTGAATTAATATATATAAGCAAGCAAGCTAGCAGGTCAAGCAGGCAGGTAGGCACGTCATTTATCCCACATCGCCTCAGAAATCATTTGAGGTGCCTGCTTGCTTCTTTTAAATAAGAGTCTTAGTAGTTGTTTAGATACACCAAAATTTTAACGAGAACGCTCTAGTATTGAGAATCCCAAGTATACGATACCCCGTTGGGTGTTGTTAATAGTCGTTTTTGGAGCGCGAGTAGGAGCAGGAGTAGGGAAACTCTACATCAATGTGCCGTAGATAGTTTTGAGGTATACTCTCGTTTAAGTTTATGTTTAGTTATTTATTATTTATTTTTAGTAGTTAATATTAGTTTTATTATTAGTAATAATATATTAGTAGTAGTAGTGTCAGTATTATTTTTAGGTACTAGGGTTATTGTCAGGGGCGGGTATTGGGTAGCCTAGCCTTAGTTAGGCATGGACTGATCACCCATGCTTAAACAAGGTATGGTTAACCAATATCCAACCATGATAATGACTAGTTAGGTGTACCATTACCTAACCTAGGATTATGTAATTGTGTCAGGACCTTGAGACATAACCCAATATTACTAGCGGCTGTTAAGCAATTGCTAATCAGGTGAGTCATCATACTTGTCTTTTAAACTGTGATAGTATACTCGTCCATAACTGGTAATAATGAGAATGCTGCAGTATGCATGTGTCGGTAGGGGTATATGGGATCCTAGTATGCTTAATGAGGTGTGTCACTCTGGGAAGGGTAATAAGGTGTTGTACCCACAGGCACTTCGTGCTTATAAGGTCCAGCGACACACACTCATACCTATGTGACGGCCGTACGGGGACACAGCTGGAGGACCAGTATGTCTCTTGTACGGTGGTTTGTGACAAGTCAAATGTGACCTATAAGGTTCAATGAGGTCCAACCTGACTATAATGTGGTCACATGCCCATATTGTGTATGCATATAATGTAAACTGTGGTCTGTCTTTATAAAAATTGTATAGTATGAGCTCACCAGTATATATCTGACGTCGTTTTGAGTATACTTATCTCAGGTGAGTCGTGAGGAAAGCTATAGGAACTACTTGACATTTATGGAATTTTAGAAGAACAAGGAGTTCTTAGTTGCCAAAAGTTTGTAAATAAATAAAGTGTTTTACTCAGACTATTATAAGTTTTAATGAAAGTTTAGTTTGTTTCCGCTGTAAGTGTATCAATTGTGCACAATCACCCGGGTTACGGGGAGGGTGTTACAGTTGGTATCAGAGCCCGAGGTTTTAGCGAATTAGGTATTGCAGGAATGCCTAAGCTTTAACCAATAGTTATCTAAAGTAATAACACACTCACACTAGGCCAAATAACATGTACTCAGGAAAAGTACTTGCATAGTCAGTTGAGTGACGCTAGAAGAAGTAAACTATGTTGTGCCTTTCTATGTGCTATATATATATATATATATATACACGAATATATATATCTCTATGTGATGTATATAGTTGTTATATTATAATGATGTATCATACATACTAGTAACTCTGTATACTCATATTCCTATAGGAAGGAGACAATGTCTGAACATAGAAATGAACAAGGGTCTAGAAATAATCATAATAACAGAAGGAGAGAGGAAGATTCTTATAGGACTCGAACTCCCTCTCATCGTGTCAGGTCCCGGTCTAGTATAAGCGTGCGTCTAAATACTGAGGATATCCACAATATAGTTGTGGAAGTGGCTAAGGTAATGAAGAATGCACAAACCGGTAATGTTAACCAATCTGGAGAACGACATGAAGAAAGCTCAGCAGCCTCACGCCAGTTCAAAGGGAAGGAATGGGCGAAAGGAAAAACACTATTGCAACCATGCCCCTAGAAGGAAAAGGTGAATATCCCAAATCAAAGGAATGTACTTATAAGCACTTCATGTCCTGTAAACCTCAGTCCTTTGACGGAAGAAAGGGAGCACTAGAAGCTCAAGACTGGCTCAACAGAATGGAGTCAGTATTAGACATATGTGAGTGTGATGACCGCAACAAAGTACGGTTCGCGGGACATATGTTTGAAGCTGAAGCCCTTCACTGGTGGAACATTGTGGTCCGAACAGAGGGAAAAGAAAAGGTTAAGGAGATGAAGTGGGAGAAGTTTATTCAAAAGTTTCTTGCTAAGTATTGTCCTCCCAGTGAGACCGAGCAACTGGAAGTGGAATTCTTTCAGTTAAAAATAGGAAATAAAACCTATCGAGAGTATGTTTCTCGTTTCAACGACATATCTCGACTGGTTTCTTATTTAGCATTGACCGAGGAACAACTGATCAATAGGTTTATTTGGGGTCTACCCTCTGAAATGAGGGTGTTTATCAAATCCAAATCCAAATCCCCCAAGACTTTTGCAGAAACTGTTGAGGATGGCGCCGTCATGGCTGCCGAAATGATTCTGCGGCAGGCTGAATCTCCCCCACCAAAAAGAAAGTGGGAAGAAATAAAGGGGGACACCCGGAATAACAACTTTAAAAGGCCTAAAACATTTCCTCAATGTCAAATTTGCAAACGCTTTCATACAGGGGAATGTCGTTTTCCTTGTCCAAATTGTAAAAAGACGGGTCATGCTCTTCAAGAATGCAAGGAAAAGAAGAAGTGTTTCAAATGTGGAGACCCTAACCACATGAGATCTGAATGTCCCGAACTTAAAAGAAATGATAGGACACAACCAAATCAGCCAAAAGGGCGGGCATTTGTACTCACCACGGAAGAAGCCAAGACCAATACAGACGTTATCACGGGTACGTATCTCGTAAATGATGTATATGCGCGTGTGTTATTTGATACCGGTGCAAATAGAAGTCTAGTGTCGACTACCTTTAGACCTTACTTGAACCAGGCGTCCCAAACCCTAGATCATACCTTTACAGTAGAAATGGCTGATGGAAGTCAAAGAGAGATAGTTGACATAGTTAAGAATTGTAAAATAAGCTTAAACAACCATGTTATCCCTATAGACCTAATGCCTATGGAACTTGGAGAATTCGATATAGTCATTGGAATGGACTGGTTGACACCATATCATGCGGAAGTTATATGTGACAAAAGGATCGTCCGACTCCGATTACCCAACGGCAAACAACTAACTGTATCAGGAGACCGCACTGACAAGACTAAGAACCTCATCACGATAGCACAAGCACATAAATGCCTAAGGAAAGGATATGTTGCTTTTCTAGCATATGTCGTAAACACTACAGAAAAGCAGAAGGTCAAGGACGTGCCAGTAGTACAAGAATACCCCCGAAGTGTTTCCCGATGAGCTCCCAGGACTACCATCGGATAGACAGGTTGAGTTTCGCATTGACCTAGTTCCAGGTACATCACCGATTGCTAAGTCGCCGTACAGACTAGCCCCGACAGAAATGCAAGAACTCAAGAAGCAACTACAAGAGTTGCTTGACAAGGGGTTTATCCAACCTAGTTCGTCACCATGGGGAGCACCCATCTTGTTTGTCAAGAAGAAAGATGGTACGATGCGTCTGTGCATCGATTATAGAGACTTGAATAAAGCCACTATAAAGAATAAATACCCTTTGCCCAGGATCGACGACTTGTTTGATCAATTACAAGGGGCAAGCTATTTCTCTAAAATAGACTTGAGGTTTGGATACCACCAAGTGAAAGTTGCACCAGAAGACATACCTAAGACTGCCTTCAGGACTAGGTATGGTCATTATGAATTTTTGGTAATGCCATTTGGACTGACCAACGCACCTGCAGTGTTCATGGACCTCATGAACAGGGTTTGTAAACCTTACCTCTATAAGTTTGTGATCGTTTTTATTGACGATATCCTTATCTACTCTAAGAACGAGGTAGAACATGAACAACACCTAAGAGCAGTCCTTGAATTGCTCAAGAAAGAAAAACTCTATGCAAAGTTCTCTAAGTGTGAATTTTGGATACGTGAGGTGCAATTCCTAGGCCACGTGATAAATGAATGTGGAATACAAGTTGACCCTGCAAAGATCGAGGCCATTAAGAAATGGGAAGTACCGAAGAATCCCACTGAAATCAGAAGATTTCTGGGGTTAGCAGGATACTATAGAAGGTTTATTCAAGACTTCTCAAAGATTGCAACACCATTAACCACACTAACCCAGAAAGCCTCTAAGTTTAATTGGGGACCTAAACAAGAAGAAGCCTTTAACACGTTAAAGCATAAGTTATGTAGCGCCCCAATACTGTCACTTCCTGAGGGAATAAAAGATTTTTCCGTCTACTGTGATGCATCTCACTATGGTATGGGATGTGTACTCATGCAAAGAGGCAAAGTGATTGCCTACGCCTCTAGACAGTTGAAGATTCATGAGCGGAACTACACAACCCATGATTTGGAACTTGGTGCCATAGTGTTCGCGTTGAAAATTTGGAGGCACTATCTTTACGGTACAAAGTGCACTATCTATAGTGACCATAAAAGTTTAAAACACATATTTGAGCAGAAGGAGCTCAATATGCGTCAGAGACGATGGATGGAGTTATTAAGTGATTACGACTGTGAGATCCAATACCATCCAGGTAAGGCAAACATAGTAGCAGATGCTCTAAGTAGAAAAGAGAAACCTCAACCAATAAGAATTCGTGCAACCAGAATAGAGGTTAAAACTAGTCTCTTAGATCAAGTTAAGAATATACAACAAGAAGCCTTAAAAGAGAATCATATTGTAAAAGAAAGAATGATTGGGAGACTGAAGCTACTGACAATGGGAAATGATAATATCCTTAGGTTCAACAATAGGATATGGGTTCCTAATTTTGGAGGACTGCAGGATACAATCTTAGAGGAAGCTCATAAGTCTAAGTATTCCATTCACCCTGGCAGTGACAAGATGTATAAGGATTTAAGGAGAGATTATTGGTGGCCAGGAATGAAGCGATCTATTGCCCATTATGTGGAAAAGTGCCTTACATGCCTTAAGGTGAAGGCAGAACATCAAAAACCCTCTGGATACTTGCAACAACCAGAGATCCCAGAATGGAAATGGGAGAAAATCACCATGGATTTTATCACGAAGCTCCCAAGGTCAAGTCACAGTTATGATACTATTTGGGTAATAGTGGACAGACTGACCAAGTCTGCACACTTCGTGCCAATTCGTGAGGACTATAAGATGAACAAGCTAGCTCAAATTTACATCAAAAAAAATAGTCTCACGACATGGGGTGCCTGTATCGATCATATCAGACAGAGATAGTCGTTTCACATCTAAATTCTGGCAAAGTTTCCAACAAGAGTTGGGAACCAAGCTTAATCTAAGCACTTCATATCATCCTCAGACGGATGGGCAGAGTGAACGGACTATTCAGACATTAGAAGATATGCTTCGGGCCTGTGTAATTGATTTTGGTGGAAGTTGGGACACTCATCTGCCACTCATCGAATTCGCCTACAATAATAGCTATCACACTAGCATTAAAGCTGCACCATATGAAGCTTTATACGGAAGAAAGTGTCGAACTCCTATCTGCTGGACAGAAGTAGGCGAAAGTCAACTGTCAGGACCAGAAATCATTGTGGAGACCACCGAAAAGATTCAGCAAATAAAAGAAAGGATGAAAAGTGCTCAAGATCGACAAAAGAGTTATGCAGATCAGAGGCGTAAACCCCTAGAGTTCCAAATAGGGGATAAAGTAATGCTTAAGGTATCACCTCTGAAAGGAGTGATTCGGTTTGGAAAGAAGGGAAAGTTGAAACCCCGATACATTGGTCCGTTTGAAGTAACAAGCAAAGTAGGACCAGTGGCTTATCGGCTAAAACTTCCTGAACAACTGGCAGGAATACATAATACTTTCCATGTATCAAATTTAAGGAAGTGCCTAGTGGACGAAGCCCAACAAATACCCCTGGAAGAGGTACAGGTTGACGAAAAACTCAACTTCATTGAAGAACCACTACAAATCGAAGATAGAAAGGTTAAAAAGTTACGCAAGAAGGAAATCCCGTTAGTCAAAGTCAAGTGGAACGCACGTCATGGACTCAACTTTACATGGGAACTAGAAAACATAATGAAAGATAAGTACCCTCATCTTTTTAAGTAATGACAAATTTCGAGGACGAAATTTTTGTAAGGAGGGAAGGATGTAATACCCCGAATCTTAATGTGCTGGTTATAAACGTGTGAAATATGTAATTTATATTTCATATATTGTTAAACGAGTAAGATAATTGTGTGAAAGGTGAAATATCTTGACAAACCTTGGCTAATATAGGAGACCGTTAATATTAATAATTAAATATATTATTTTATTTACCTTACTCCGTTTTTAATGAAACTTAGGTTAAAACGTAGATAAAAATATGCTCGTTCTAATGACATATTCGTCGTTTTATAAAACGTCATATTTTAAAAGTTATACGAGAAAAACGAGTTAAGCAGCTGAATTAATATATATAAGCAAGCAAGCTAGCAGGTCAAGTAGGCAGGTAGGCACGTCACTTATCCCAAAATCATTTGAGGTGCCTGCTTGCTTCCTTTAAATAAGAGTCTTAGTAGTTGTTTAGATACACCAAAATTTTAACGGGAACGCTCTAGTATTGAGAATCCCAAGTATACGATACCCCGTTGGGTGTTGTTAATAGTCGTTTTTGGAGCGCGAGTAGGAGCAGGAGTAGGGAAACTCTACATCAACGTGCCGTAGATAGTTTTCAGGTATACTCTCGTTTAAGTTTATGTTTAGTTATTTATTATTTATTTTAGTAGTTAATATTAGTTTTATTATTAGTAATAATATATTAGTAGTAGTAGTGTTAGTATTATTTTTAGGTACTAGGGTTATTGTCAGGGGCGGGTATTGGGTAGCCTAGCCTTCGTTAGGCATGGACTGATCACCCATGCTTAAACAAGGTAGGGTTAACCAATATCCAACCATGATAATGACTAGTTAGGTGTACCGTTACCTAACCTAGGATTATGTAATTGTGTCAGGACCTTGACAAGTCAAATGTGACCTATAAGGTTCAATGAGGTCCAACCTGACTATAATGTGGTCACATGCCCATATTGTGTATGCATATAATGTAAACTGTGGTCTGTCTTTATAAAAATTGTATAGTATGAGCTCACCAGTATATATCTGACGTCGTTTTGAGTATACTTATCTCAGGTGAGTCGTGAGGAAAGCTATAGGAACTACTTGACATTTATGGAATTTTAGAAGATCAAGGAGTTTTTAGTTGCCAAAAGTTTGTAAATAAATAAAGTGTTTTACTCAGACTATTATAAGTTTTAATGAAAGTTTAGTTTGTTTCCGCTGTAAGTGTATCAATTGTGCACAATCACCCGGGTTACGGGGAGGGTGTTACAGCAGCACTTAAACATCCATTGGATAGTTCAATCGATCAGACATTGAATCGTAATAGCGATCCAGTTAATACCCTGTATCGTGGCAGCGTTTCAATACCTTAAAACTTCGAATTTAGGCAGTATACTTCGTTGTTGATTGAAATTTTCGAGCACAGGTGAATGTCCCATGCGCAGGCTACTTATAGCCAGAATTTGAGTCTTACGCGGCCCGCGTAAGACTTAATAAGAGTTTACGCGGCCCGCGTGGCCACCTAGTCTACGTGTAGGGCTTATGTGTCATGAGTAGGGCTGCCAAGTGTGCAACACGTAGCCCGGCTATCCGGTCAACCCAGCTTTGACGCAGCCCGCGTAAGCCTAGGCTTAGTCTTACGCGGCCCGCGTGAAATCCAGAAATCTTGATTTCTTGGTTTTTCATGCATATTAGGGTTTCAAGGGTCCGGGTTTTCACTTACGGGTCGTTTAGGGACATTTTTGGCAGTCCTTACAATTTCTCATATACATTTTGCAAGATTTGGAAACTTGACTCAAACCCTGTATGGTCAGAACCCACTCAAAATTAGTTGATAAATTTTGTGGTTTAAAAACAGGGGTAACTCAAGTGAGAGGTAAGATCACATGGCTTAAACCAGGTCCTCATGGCTTCCATATTCATGCTTTTGGTGATACCACCAGTGATAGTTGTGGAGGTGGTGGTTGGTGGGGAGATGGTGGTGGTGGTGATAGGTGGTAGCAGTGGTGGTTCATGGTGGTGGTAGAGGGCTTATGAGAGATGGGGTAATATTGCATAGTAGAACAAAACATAGGGGGTAATATGAAAGGGTAACATAGTCATTTCACATTCCATTTAACAGATCTGTTAACTTATTTGACGGCAAGGGGTAAAATTGCGATAGAACATCAACGTTGGGGGAGGGGGGGAATTGCAATTATTTCGTTAGAGGGGGTCAGAGTGCCAATTGGCCTAAACCCCAGGGGGTAAAATTGCAGTTTACTCTTCTGACAGTATACAATGAGTTTAAATGGGTAGAAATAGAGAGATATATGAAACTGGTTTATTTTAAGAGTAAATTACGTTTTTGGCCCCCGTGGTTATATCACTTTTACTATATTAGTCCAAAATAAGATTTTTTAACATATATGCCCCCATGATCTCTATAACTAACTATTTTGCCCCCTGAGTCTAACTCCATCCCTTACCCTAGTTAATTATTTGTCATATGGCGGACACATCATGGGTATTTTTGTAATTTATCCTCCCCTTTAAATCTAACCCGGATCTTCAAGAACACATCATCATCTTCAAGAACACATCATCATCTGCAAACTCAGATGTTTAAGAACATGACCACCTTCAACCATCATCATCATCCCCTAACCAAAACCCACATTTCAGTTTCAGGTCTTCATGAACAAGAACAAATAAAAAACAAAACCCAAATTCAAGAACATCTTTTCTTCACAAATTAAATTTCCAGATCTTCAACAAATTAATATGAATTCTAGATCTGCAAAATTCCAACGTACAATCAACAAAATTAATATCCTATTCAAGAACAACAAATTAATATCCTCTTCACAAACAACAAATTAAGTAGGAATTCCAGATCTCGCCGGCTAAGAGAGAATCAATTCCAGGGCTCGGGTATAGACCCGTGGTCGAATTTGGGTTCGGGTAATGAGAAAGCTGAGTGGGGGGTTAATGTTAGTTCGAATTCGGTAAGCTTGAAGATCATCGTCTTTTGAAAACGGTGGGAATAACGGGGAGGAACCTGATCTGTCATGGGTTCAGTCTCTTATTAAAGAAACACCCCTGGAAAAGATGGCGGCTTATGGCAGTGGTTCTGGTGGTGGCAGGGCGTTTGGTGAAGGCGGCAGTAGCAGAATTAACCAAATCGATGAGCAAATGCAGCTTGATCATCATGTTGCTCAACAGAATTGAAATCATGGAAGGAGATTGACCAAATCTATGAGCAAATGCAGCTTGATCATCTTGTTGCTCAACAAAATTGAAATCATGGAAGGAGGTAAATAACAAAGATCCGATTTTTGGTTTCGATTTTGATTTTTGGGGAAGAAATTTGTAGAAAGATTGGTGGTTAGGTCTGGGGAAGAAATAGCTAGGGTTTTTTTATAAAGTCAATAAAAGGAGAGGAGAAATTATCATTATACCCATCATGTGCCTGCAATGTGACAAATAATTAACCAGAGTTTGGGGTGGAGTTAGACTCAGGGGCCAAAATAGTTAGTTATAGAGACCATGGGGGCACATGTGTTAAAAAAATCTTATTTTGGGCTAATATAGTAAAAGCGATATAACCACATGGGCCAAAAACGTAATTTACTCTTATTTTAATATATGGTATAGCTTTATAGTTGTTTAAGATATTCATTACATTTATTGCAAGATGTTACACGAAATTATGGTTGTAAATTCATTTTATTTTCATTACTAAGTTATAGACCCATGTGTTACATGAGTAGAGATGGAAACGAGTCGAGCGGCTCGCGAGCACTCAAGATCGGCTCGATAAAAAGCTCGAACGAGCCGAGCCTTATCGAGCTCGTGCCCGAGCCCGAGCTTGAATTTAGGATCGATTAGATATCGAGCCCGAGCTCGAGCCTTGTATGTGTAGCTCGTTTAGGCTCGACGAGCTTTATCGAGCTTAGTATACTTTAGGGTTTAAACTATGTATTACTTTTTGAATGATCTAGATGTTCTTTTTTAATTGAGTTCTCAAACTATCGAGTCAAGCTTGAGACGAGCCTTGGCTCATTAACAGCCAAAAACGAGCTCGAGTCGACCTTTAGCTTGTTTTAACCCGCGCCATAGATGCTTAGATCGAGCTTTCGAGCCAGGCTCGAGTTTTAAGTTTTACTAACGAGCCAAGCTCGAGCCCAAAATCCAAGGCTCGGATTGAGTCGAGCTCGAGCTTCAGAAAGTTGTAACGAGCCTAGCCCGATTAAGGTAAGGCTCGGGCTCGGCTCGGCTCATTTGCACCCCTAAACATGAGTTTCAGGATAGAAAATTAAAGGTTTTAAAATAATCATGAAGTTGATCGAGTTTTTTTGGAGAAAATGAGTCTTTAAAATAAATATGTTATTGTTGATATTGGTTGTGTTTGGAGGACATAAGGATTATAAATTTTGAATTATTTTTATATTTTATACTATTTCTTGCATCACACATAATAAATATAAATTTTGATATGAATACATAAAACCCTAATATGAACTATACATACAAAACTAAAGAAAAAAAATATAACATTACTCATTTTAAATGATGCGTTTACGATATCAGAATTTTGTTTTTTAATACAAAGAATTAGTATATTTTCTTTTCAATAAATATTTTCTTATTTTAAAAAGTGTTAGAAGATGGAATGGAATTAGTTCATGATCTAAGATTATATATATTAAATACACACACAAATATATATACTGTTTATATATATGTTTAACATTTATGAAAACGATAATAACAAACTATAAAAATGATAAGGTTTTAAATTTTTGGTTACGTCAAATAGTGATGGGTGTATAAATTTTTGGTTATCCCATCTTCTTTTGATAAATATGTTTTTATTTATTAACGTATAGATATTATATTAAAGTATAGGTAAGTAGATAACTAATATTAATTATTAAAAATTAAGAATACTAAAGAGATATAATCACTAATATAAGATTATATTAATATATATATATATATATATATATATATAATAAAAGAAACCAATTTTGGGACACTTGTCATCATATTAGGTCATGTATCTTATGGATAATTATTATTTAGTTTAATTAATCTCTTCTAATTAATTATAGATAACTCTCCTATTAAATATTATTTAGTTTAATCTCTTATAGATAATTATTATTTAGTTTAATTTTAATTTAATATCTTCTAGAAAAAAATTCAAAATTATTTATTAACAAAACATATTTTTTTAATAAATTATCTAACCATAAATTTTAAAATTCGTTTGATGAAAAGGGAACACCCTCAAATATCTTATTTATTTATTATGGGGATTTTAATTATTATCTATTAGTTTATTTAAAGAAATTTATACATAGTTAGGTTCAATATTTGTTTTGTCATATTATTATTATTAAATTAAATATATAACTTGATTGTTCGTACTTAGGTCCTTAATTTGTTTGTCATATTATTATAACTAAATATATAACTTGATTGTTATTACTAACCACCTACAGTGTTCGTTTATTTTTGAAAAATGAGAGATTAAATTCAAAATTTTGATAAATCACAGAGATCATCCATATAATAAATCACAGAGATCATCCATATACTTTACTCAACATATTATTTTTATAATTATTACTATCAAACTTTAAATATATATATAAAACAAAATGTTGCAATACGTCGCTAAAATCAAGCTAAAAATCTAATAATTATGTAAAAATTTTTTAGATTCAAATTATTTTTGGTAATGTGCGAATTATTTCTCATTAAATATAATGTAATACGTAAATACAATAATAAGTATTATATAATATAATATATTTATTTTTGTATCATTTTCAAAGACTACATGTTTTTTTGATGAATTTTATAATAGTAACATACATCATCTTTATATTAAGTCATTTATGTCAATTTGGTATATAAACGTCTCCATCTTTGGTTTGCATTTACAAGAAATATTTATTATAAAGTTTAGATTGTTCAACCCGTGTAACACTCGGGGAACTAACCTAGTATATATATATATATATATATATATATATATATATATATATAGGGAGCCGCTAAAATGAAAACCACTCCCAGTTGTAAGAACCATGAGAACCACTCTCAACCAATAAGATTATGCCAACCTAAAGGGTGTTTTGGTCATTTACCCTAAATGTCAAATCTATCCCCCTCTCTCTCTCTCTTCATTTAAAGTCTGTAGACTTTTTATATATCTCTATCTCTCTTTTAAAATCACTGGTCTATCTCTCTCATCCTATCCATATTCAAAATCAAAAATCTCATCTCATTCTTCCCTTTTTCTTCAATTCACTTCAGAATTTATACAAACCCAGAACAAAGCTTTCATCTTTATTGAATTTTGTTGGTGGGTTAAAGCTTTCATCTTTATTAAATTTTGTTGGTGGGTTGAAGTGGGTTTGGTGTAGAACTCACCTTTGTTAGCAGCAGCGGGGAGGCTGTGACGGTGCAAAACAGAGAGGTGGCGGGGACCACCATACGCGACGGCGTGTGTGGACGACGGCGGCAGCGGCGCTTCGGTGGTGGTTGAGGTTTGAGATTTAGAGTTGCGAAGTGATGGTGATATCGGGTTAGTGGTGGTGTTGTTCGCCGTCTAATGATTGGCGGTGGTGTTTTGTTAGTGACGGAATGGTGGAGATGTACACTAGAAGCTCGGGTTTAAGGTCAGACTCCGATGATTTAGGGTTCGGTTTAAGGTCAAAAGCTCGGGTTTAAGGTCAGACTCTAATGATTTAAGGTCAGACTCCGATGTTGATGGAGACGACGGCAGCCGGCTGGCGCCGGAGCTGCACCGGCGACGCCTGCAGTAGAGGTGAGTGTGTTTGGTTCAAGTTCGGCTTAGATTTCTTGCTCAAATTCTGATGTGGTTTGAGTTTTGGTTCGGGTTCACTTCAGATTTTGTCGGGTTTTCGGGTCGGTTTCAGGTCTCGGTCAAAGTTGGTAAGTCGTGGTTCGGGTGTGGTTCGACAGGTCAGATTGTGGTTCGTGACAATTTGGGTCAACTAGTCAAACCCAGTCAACTCAGTTCGATGTCGGGTCAACTCAGTCAACGACAGTCAAAGGCTCGGTTAACGAACGTCAAAGTCAGTCAACTGGTCAAAGCCAGTCAACGGTTAAACTGTCGGTCAACAGCAGTCAACCACGGTCAAAACCAGACCCGGTAACAATTTAAACAATGCGAAAATCTTGTTTATATAGTTATAGATTTTTAGTTATACGCGACCCGAGCTCGAACCGACCGGATTAGAATTTATGTTTTGACATTTCGACGAAAACTATATATATTGATAATTGTGATTGGTTTATTGTTGTATTTTAAAAAAATAAATTGACACTTAGTTGTCGGGATTGTCCAAAAACAGAGGAAACTCTGCACGATTTTCGAAAAATCTGTTATACGTAAACTTAAAACGTAAAACGTAAAAATTTTTAACCTAAAACGTAAAACTATAAAAATTTTACGTAAAACGTAAACTTTTATGTATAAACTTTTTAACGTAAACTTAAAACGTAAAACGTAAAACGTAAACTTTTTAACGTAAAACGTAAACTTTTTAACATAAAACGTAAAACGTAACGCGTAAACTTTTTAACATAAAACATAAACTTTTTAACGTAAAACGTAAAACGAAAACTTTTATGTAAAAACTTTTAACGTAAAACGTAAAACTTTTTTATGTAAAAACTTTTTAACGTAAAACGTAAAACTTTTTTATATAAAAACTTTTTAACGTAAAACGTAAAAAAAATTTATGTAACCTGTAGAACGTACAACGTAAACCGTAAACTTTAAACGTAAAGCGTAAACTTTAAACGTAAAGCGTAAACTTTAAACGTAAAGCGTAAACTTCTATGTAAAACGTAAAACTTTTTTATGTCAATTGGAAAACGTAAACTTTTTTTTATGTAAATTGTAAAACGTAAAACGTAAAACCTTATTATGTAAAACATAAAACATTGTGTTATGTAAATTGTAAAACGTAAAACGTCAAAAAAGTTTTCGTAAAAAAAAATTTAAAACCGTAAAAAAAAGTTTTCGTAAAAGAAAAAGTTTAAAACCGTAAAAAAAGTTTAAAAACGCATGTGTAAGAAAGGGGGCGCAAAAAACGACGCGCAAAAAAAACGACGCTTGACAACGGGGCGCAAAAAACGGCTCTTAAAAACCGGTTGATAAAACGGCGCGTAAATAAGGGGCGTGAAAACGGCGCGTAAAAGCGGGACGTAAAAAAACGGCGCGTAAAACCGGGCATAAAAAACTGCGCGTAAAAAACACGGTCGAAAAAACGGCGTGAAAAAAACGGGTCGTAAAAAAACGCACGTAAAAAACGGGGGCGTGAAAAAACGGCGTGCAAAACGGGTCGTAAAAACGGCGCGTAAAACGGGGCCGTATAAACGGTGCGTAAAAACGGGACGCTAAAACGGCGCGTAAAAACAGGATGTAGAAAATGGGGCGTAAAAACGGCTTGTAAAAACGTGACGTAAAAAACGGCGCGGCAAACGGCTTGTAAAAACGTGACGTAAAAAATGGCACTTAAAAACCCGGTCGCAAAAACGACGTAAAAAACGGAGCGTAAAACGGGTCGTAAAAAAACGCGCGTAAAATTTTTTTATCAAAAAATCTGATTTCAAAATGTGTTTAATAAAAAAATCTGATTTATAAAAAAACAATTAATGCAATAGGACAAAAATGTAATAAAAACAATATAATTAATAAGAAAAAAAACAAAATTACTTAAATACCCTTTTAGATTAAAATATTAAAGACATAATAAGACAAAAAGAATTTAATATTACTTTTAACTACTTTTAATCTCATCCATCCATTTTGAAGATCTAATGGCCAAAAAGTGGTTCTCGTGGTTTTTACAACTGAAGATGGTTTTCATTTTAGCGGTCGCCTATATATATATATATATATATATATATATAGGGGACCGCTAAAATGAGAACCACCCCCAGTTGTAAGAACTGCGAGAACCACTCTCCACCAATCATATTCAGCCAACAAAAGGGGTATTTTGGTCTTTTACCCTAAATATCAAATCATTCATCTCTCTCTTCATTTAAACTCACTGACATTTTGTAAACCCTCTCTCCTCTCTCCTCTATAACTATCAGATCTATATCATCTTCTTTAATATCTCAAGCTCTCCAAATTCATATCTCATGTTCTCCAAACATAAACACAAACAGAAACATCAAACCGGCCGAATGATGTTCTTCACCCCCACTTTCTTGATTCCAAACTAATCGCCGGCCACCCCCAAACAGAGGCGGAAGGCGGTGGTGGGCATCTGTTTCACGGCGGCGGTGGCACGGTGACGGCGGTGCCACCGTGAACCCTCTCCGGTGAACCTCTCATCCCTCTCATCTCTCCTTCTCTCTTTGTAATCTTTCTCCGGCGACGATTCCAGCCACACACATCTATCTTCCTCTCAAGTTTGAGAGAGAATCGGAGGGGAGAAAGAGAGTGCCGGAGAAAGAGAGAATGGCTCGTGGTGTCTGAAAGTTAGG
Source organism: Helianthus annuus (assembly GCF_002127325.2). Classification (NCBI taxonomy): domain Eukaryota; kingdom Viridiplantae; phylum Streptophyta; class Magnoliopsida; order Asterales; family Asteraceae; genus Helianthus; species Helianthus annuus. Next base: position 190,847,689 of record NC_035449.2, on the reverse strand, counting down.
ACGCCGCCGCCACCGTCACTGTCTCCTCCGCCGCCGTTCAGCACCGTCTAACGGAGATAAAACCCTAGGACGCTGCCGCCGCACAGGGGGGTGGTGTGTGGTGTCTGAAAGTTGTCCGGTTCCGACGACAGGTATGGTTTGGTCCCCGGTGGTGCTGGTCGTGCCGTTTGATGTCGGTTGTGCTGGTGATTGGGTGGCGGTTTGATTTTTGTTTTTTGAATGTTGAACAATCTTGACTCTGTTTTTGCTTAGATCTTGGTATGATTTGTTTTTATTTTTGGATTTGCAAGAAGATAGGTGGGTGTTGATATTTGGATCTTTAATTTGTGGGTTTGATTTTGCAATCTCAGATCTTTTATTTGTGGGTTTGATTTTTGCAAACAGTGAACTTGGATTTGAAGTTTGAAAGGGCAATCGTTCTAAATGCCCCTGTTTCTTGATCTATGATTTAAATGAAGTTTGTGTTCTTTTGAATCTGTTGGTTTTGATACAGGTTTGAATCTGTTTGAATGATGTTCTTGTTTCCTTTTGAATGTTTAAATCAGTTGAATCCGGTGCCTTATTGAATCGGCGGTGATGATGAAAAAAAATTGACGATGGCGCGGCAAGGATGGTGGAGGGTAGGTTTTTGAACCTGCAACCCCACCTTGCAGCCTCTGATTGTCGGAAAATCTGAGCCGAAACTTTGTTTTTTTTCAAGAATCCACTCGATCTTTTGTTTTTTGTTTGTTGGGTTTTTTTTTGAGGCGTGTTAAAACGTAAAAATTTTAACGGGCGTTAAAACGTAAAAATTTTAACGTAAAACTAAAAAAAAAACGGCGCGTTAAAACGTAAATGTTAGGTTTCGTGTAAAAAAGTTTTTTGTGAAAAAAAGGTTCAACCGTAAACTTTTACGTAAAACGTAAAAAGTTTAACGTAAAACTTAAAACCTAAAAAGTTTTACATAAAACGTAAAATTTAAAAACATAAAAAGTAAAAAAATGTTGACGTAAAAAACCGGTGCGTAAAACGTAAAAAAAACCGCGCGTAAAACGTAAAAAACCGTTGCGTAAAACGTAAAAAAACCGGCGTGTTAAACGTAAAAAAACCGGCGTGTAAAACGTAAAAAAACCGGTGCGTAAAACGTAAAAAAAACCGGCGCGTAAAACGTAAAAAAACGTTAACGTAAAAAATTAAACCGTAAATTTTTTAACGCAAACCGTAAACTTTTTTAACGTAAAACGTAAAAACGTGAAGCGTAAAAAGCTTTACGTAAAACGTAATTTTTTTTAGTAAAACGTAAAAAGTTTTACGTAAAAAACCGGCGCGTAAAATGTAAAAAACCGGCGCGTAAAACGTAAAAAACCGGCGCGTAAAACGTAAAAACGTTAACGCAAAACTTTTTTACGTTCCGTAAAAAAGGTAAAAAAACGTTAACGTAAAAAAACCGGCGCGTAAAACGTAAAAAACCGGCGCGTAAAACGTAAAAAACCGGCGCGTAAAACGTAAAAAACGTTAACGTAAAACTTTTTTACGTTTCGTAAAAAAAAAGCTCGTAAAAAAACGCTCGTAAAAACGGCGCGTTAAAAAAAACGGCATTAAAAAAACGGTTTGTTAAAAAAATCTTAATTTAAAGAAAGATTTTAATAAAAAAATTCTTTTAATAAAAAATTATTATACAAATCTGAATTTAAATTATTGTTTAACATAAAATTCTGTTTTTTTATTATAAAGTAATTAATGAATAAGACAAAAAGGCAATTAAATACTAATATATATATAAAGACAAAATAGTGTAATTTTACTATACTACCCTTTTGGATTATAATATTAAAGACATAATAAGACAAAATCTATTTAATATTAATTTTAGTTACTTTAAATCTCATCCATCCATCTCCTTGATCTAAAGGCTAGAAAGTGGTTCCCTCAGTTCTTACAACTGGAGGTGGTTCTCATTTTAGCGGTCCCCTATATATATATATATATATATATATATATATATATATATATATATATATATATATATATATTAAATTCAATCATTTAATAGTTTTCATATTAATTCCTTATTATTTATTATTGTTGAGGTAACATGATACGTTGTCACATGCATTTTGATTAAATCTTTTATTATAAGAGAATTTCATGTGACATTAAGGGGAATCTTTTATTAGTATTAGATATGTTTGCATGTGATGTTACTCTCTATATAATACACGAATGAATTGTTGTGTACCAACTTTCGATAACGTAATAAAGAGTTCTTGTGCTACAATAAAGATAAATGCATACAACTAGTATTATATAATACATATTCCCATAAAAAATTAATGCATGTATTGTTTTATAACGAGTTGAAGCTACCCCGCATGTTATGATAGAATGTTGTTCTAAATGGCGTTGATGGGTGCTTTTTTGTATACATTAGGTTAGAAAGTATGTGCAGTAAATGTGGTATACATAATTGTTGTACTCGAGCGATTAAAAATATACGGATCAAAATATATGGTTAGAATATGGGTAAAGTAAATTTTGGACTATAATAGAATTGGTGGTAGCTGAGTTTTGTTTAAAATTTTTTAAACTATTGACTATAATGGAATTGGTTGCAACTGACTTTTGTTTAAATTGTTAAAAATCTTTTAAACTATTTAATCAAAATATGTTTTAACCCGTTACTCAATTGTTCGTTCCTCTTATTGCGAGTTAATTTGTCATTATTTTTATTCTTTTACGGTTTAGGTCGAAAAACACATAACATTGATGTTCGCTGTGTTGATTGGAATCCCAACGATGAGAACTATATCTTTACCAGTTGCAAATTTATACTTCTTTGTAGAATTGTTGAACTTTGAGATATATTTACGTGAAAAAGTCCACTTGCTTTTTCTTTGTCCGAAACCTCACATCTGAATCATATGATGTTCATGACTTGGAATTTAGAGAGTATGAATAAAATGTAAAAACCATTTATTAGGAGACCAACAAGCTTTAAGAAACTTTGTATGGCAAAAATGTACATACATGATCTCAATAGATTGTATTACAAGTTTATGATAGTCCTTGGTGAAATAGAAAGTACATATTCACAAGAAAGACTTGCTAGGTATTGTTTTCTAATCCTTGGTGTCTTTCATAATATTTGTTATTAGTGGAGAGTTCAAATGAGAAGAAATTATAAATTAAGAATAAAAAGAATAAATGGTAAAAAGGTAATTTGAATAAATCATTTAATGAGTCTATTCTTTATTTTTGTTATCCAAATTAATGAACCCTAATCATTCAATGAGATATCCTGTAAAATAGTTTTACACCCTACACAATAAAAACAATCATGCACATGATCCTACATATTCAACGTTTCCTACACCATAAAAACAATGTTTTGGTGTAACGTACATAATGTGTAGGACCCCAACACTTTTAAATAATTTGGTCACTTCTAATAAAATTGGTGTAGGTCCAACACATTAATGGTGGTGAAGGAGGAAATTATGGTAGCATTAATAAGACTTGAGTTCAGTAACCCTTTAGGCTAAGACTACATGGTATGGTGATGGACCATCCTTGGAGGATGATCCGCCACCTAGGCGACACATCATAGTCCTCACTAAGATGGTCCATCCTCCAAAACTAGAAGGCATGGTAGGATGATCCTAGTCATAGTCCTTCAACACTTTTTATGTTTTTTTTATGTTTTTTATTATTTTATTTTTTTAACATTTGACAAATACACTAATAAAATATTTTCATTAATATTAAACACACATTACATAAATATTAAAAAAAACATAAACTAAAAAAAAAAGACTTAATAAAAATAAACATAAAGTTAAATAATTTGATGCTTTTTCATGATGTCGTTTTGTAGTTTTTTCAACATCGAACGTTTCGGCTCGGGTTCGTTCTCGACATTCATCATCATTATTTCCCATTCCTTAAGCCGAATTTTTTCATCGGAGATTCGGATTTTCTCATTCGACAATCGGACCTTTTCTTTTAACTTCTCGTCCGATGCACGACTTTTTTCTTCGACGGCCCGCTCCTTCGCCTTCGACTTTTGGGCCGATATGTCGTTGTACACTTTTAGGTGTCCCATAAACATTTGGTTGGGTCGGATTGGTGGGAGTATTCGGGTTGTTCGAAGGCGTGTTGGGAGTATCGGGGTTGTTGAACGGATCCATGAAAATTATGTGGAAGAAGGTTGAGAGTGTAGTGGAAGAGAGTGTAAAAATTATAGGAGAAAATGGTGAATTGTGGAAGTTAATTTGGTGTTTGATAGTGAAAATGGGGGTTTAATTTATATATTTTAAAAATCTAGCCGTTTGGCTTTATTCAAAAAATAGAAATTTAATTTTTTTTTTTTTAATAACGGTCATATTTTAATAGCGGCCCCACTCTTTTTGCGTCGTCGCCAACGTCCCTTTTCGGACGGAGAAGACGGAGACGGTAGGGGGCGGCACGGTGTGTGGACCGTCGCCGACCCGCGACGGGCCGGGGCCGACCCCCATACCGTATAGCCTAAAGGGTGTGGGGGACATGGTTGGGTCATTAATTGTCATGTAGGATCATTAATAAATTGTTAGACTACATGGTATGGTGATGGACCATCCTTGGAGGATGATCCGCCACGTAGGCGCCACATCATAGTCCTCTCAAGGATGGATCATCCTCCAAAACGAGGGGGCATGGGAGGATGGTCCTAGTCATCATCCTCCACCACTTTTATATTTTTTTTTTTAAATCTCCACATTTTTTTAAACATTTAACAAATAAAGTAATAAAATATTTTAATTAATATTATAAAACATTACATAAACATAAAAAAAAATTAAACTTAAAAAAAATAAACTAAAAAAAACATAAACTTAAAAACCTAAAGTTAAAAAAAAAAAACGTAAAAATATCCTAACATACTAAAATAAGCTACTAGTCGTCGTCTTCCATGTGGTGGGCGGGTTCGTTTTCAGCGTTGTTCCAAATATGCTCCACCAAGTCCGCTTGTAGGTTGTGATGTGTGAACTCGTTACGTAGAGCGAAGGCGTTCAAATCATGTTGTGCATAATAACATCCTCTTCCGAAGATGATGAATACCACTCGGACGAAGACGATGAAGACATTGATGAAATTGAGGAAATTGAAGAAACGGGTGAAGCCATGATAATTTTTTAGCGAGAAATGGTGTGGAAGCGGGTAAAAAATGATGCAAAATATGATGACTTTTTATAAAAAAGAGATGAGTGGTTTATAAAATGTGAGATAGATGGGGTGGTAGTGGGTGAAAAGTGGTGAAAATAGGGGTTAAGGGTGTGAGTATTTATAAAAATGGAATTGAAATGGGTGTATTTTTGAAAAGTAGCCGTTAGCTTTTTTTTTTTTTATTAATTGTTCAAACGGTCATAATGGGGGGGCCCACATCAATTGCTTCGTCGAGAACGTCTGAAAATGGACGGGGAGGACGGCGACGTATGGGGGCGGCACGGTGTTTGGACCGTCGCCGACCCGCGACGGGCCGGGGCCGACCCCCATACCGTATAGCCTTATACCACCCCCTTACTTCATTCACCATGGTTGGCATGGATTAAACCTTGGCAACCATGACCCTCATTTCCTTTTTTAATGTTCTTTTTTCCTTTTTTACAAATAAATTAAAATAAAAGATTATTGGTTTGGGTCATGACCACACCCTTAGGGTAGTGGTTTTGAATGATGGATTAAAAGGAAGTGACATGACGCTAATATGGAGGGTCATGGAGATCATAAGGATCATGACCACACCCTATAACCTTATAATATTTATTAGTATTCTACATCAAAATGTCTATCCTACCCTAATTAACTAAAGCATTAATTAAAAGTAGACAAAAATTATATCTTGATTCACAGCCATTGATCTAAAAAATATAGGGCCTAAATTAATTTATTTTTATTCTTACAAAAAGATTCTTTTTAAATAAACCTCCCCCTCTTTTATTATGTTACTAAAAATTAAATTCTACTGTAATATTTTACAGCAACCACTATAAGGTATATGAAAGACTTCCACTACTTTCTTAGAAACAACGATGTAAGTTTCATCACATTTAAACTAAAACTAAATCAAACTTAAATCTTATATATCTTTATCTATTATTGAATTCACATTCTCGATATATATTTACAGATTAACACACACATTAATATTTTCATGCTTTAACAACGACCAGTTCATCGAGAATACGATATGGGAAGAAATAACGTTTACATTTGTTTGTGGTTTGTCGGTGATACTGCTTTAGGTAATATTTTCTTTCTGAACGCATCTTCTTGGTGAACAACACCTTTTGACATGTCTGTACTTGTTATATTTTTGTAACATATGATGTATAAGTACGGTTACACTCATGTTAGTATGTTGATGTCATACGCACACTACAATGCGGCGTGTGTTGGGGGGAGTGACCCTTTTGGCTGGAAATAAATATGATACTAGTGTGCTAAAAGTAGTTTAATAAAAATAACCTAAATTAACCTAATTTAGACACTAAGTAATACTTGTTATGGGTGGTTTTCTGAACCCATATCCTGAATTATATCCTAACTTTTTGCTTTTGTTTGTGACCGGGATACCGGATCAGGATATTGGTAACATTCTGATGTAGTATCCTGGTAGTTACTAATTATTCACGTGTAGATTGGGATGGCAAGCTTATAACGTTCGAGTGGAATTGTTCTCCTGTAGACTCGGACTAATCAGTTGAAAGGAGAACGTTGAAGCCGGAAGAAGGGGTCTCCAACGTTCAAGAGGGAATATTCGAAGCTTCCCTAATTTGTAGGATAGTTAGTTGTTTCTTTTTACTATAAATAGGAGCTGTACAGATCGATAAGACACAATTTTTCACTCACTCTACTACTCTTTCTCTGCAAATTGCAATCACATTCATAAACACTCACACTTGAAATTCATTGTAACACTTAGCTGATCCGTACAATATCCTGCACTGTATTCTGAAATTAGAAGTAATAAGAAGAACAAGGCAGCTACGATTGTCAGCTCCCGAGGTTTTATGCCGGCGATCTAGATTGATCAAGGGCTTTCCTCGTACATCTCGTGTCAACCTTTACTTTTTTGCTCATTGTTTGATTATTAATATAGCTCGGTATCCTGAGCTATATCCTGAAACTGTCTTTGCAAACTAACAAACCAACATATTTTTTACAAGTATTACTAGCACACTACCTCACAAAACTAATTTGATCACTTCACTGCTTTGGTAATATTTGACCAAAACAATACTCTAGACTCTCTAAATTCGACTAAACTACTGACCGGTAAGCGAGCCGATCGACCCTAGTACAGCTAAGTAAGTCCGGAAATCGAACCCACAAGACTCAATTTAACTACGTTAACTAAACTATCTAGACTAACACTGACATGACACTAACTATTTTTATATTTGAGGGGGGGGGGTCTAAATATCCTAAAATTTCGAATTAATTAATACTAGACACGAATTATGACTCGGGTTTACTCAGATGATTGTGGAAGACTACCTAGACTGGAATCCTGGATTATACAAGTGAATATTTATTAGGATATTTGTTATTATGGAACCGAGATCGTTTAATGCTAAACCTATCGAGACACCGGGTAGGACCCCCAACCCTTCTTAGGAAGACACATATGGAGCTCTAAAGGTTGTTATGGACACTGGTTGGTCTAGACTCCCTGGCAGGTTATCTAAGTGGTTAATGAAAGTACCTGAATTTGATCTACTCCCTCACGTGTTATAAACCTAGGGTAAACTTGGGTTCTCGACTCGACTTGATAGACAACAGTCAATAGGGAAACTAGTTCAGACTCCTCACGAAGACCCTGCATAGCAATTTATCAACTTAGACTTAACAATAACCTCGCACCTCTCAGCTATTGAGATTAGTAGAACACCTGGACCTACTCAATTATCAATTACCGCTTCTAAGGTATATTGGCCAATTAACCCAAAAGATCACTATATAAAATTATAATATAGCATGAACCTATTATGTGAAATACATTCACCAAGAATCATACGAAGCAAGAAACGACAATTAAATAAAACTAAGCATGCAAACACATTGAATCAATAATCAAGTTGACTACTTTCATAAAGAATCCATAATTAATCAAACATCCATAAAAATCAAAACTTTAATATTCCATTCATCCAATCCAGGTAGTACAAAGCGTTTAGCTTAACATATTTATGATCAAACACAAAACAAAAGTTATTTCAAAGAAAGAAAACATGATTGATAATCGAAAGTAAAGAACAAGTGAACCAGATGATTAAATCGCGACCTCGATGTTTCCTCGAGCTTCCAACCTTCAAACGATGCTTTAAAGTCTCTGAAAATGCTCCAAAATCGTCCAAGATTTTGCCCAAGATGCTGCCAATTCATAACTAGGGTTGGACTTGTTTTTAGATATGTTTATATATGTTTGCATCAAAGAATCCAGTTCCAACCCGACTCTGGCTGCGATACAACCCCTTCGTGTCACGCGAAGGGGACTCCACTATGGCGTCGCGTAGCGCGACACTTCAAACCACTTTATCATTATTTTATCTTGTCGCGTCACGTGAAGGCTTTACATTCTTCTAGTGACGTGACGCGATAAGATGTTTTTTCAGCATTTTTCGATTTTCAGTTCCATTCAGCTGCGTTTTCACCCGGCTTTCGGTAATACGTCTCGTCTAACTCATTTTCTGCGTTTTTCCTCATTTTCTGCAACCGAGACCTGCAATTCACACATCTATCAGTAGTAAACAATTCTAAACTAAAAACCGACACAAACGAAACGAAATATATACAAATTATACATGATAAATAGATGTATTTTGCAATACATCGAATACCTATTTCCACTTTTCCAACTCTCTAATCACTCTCTAAACACTCCTAAATTAGTTGAATTGCAAGTTCAAGGCAGAATTCTTTAAGTGCAAAAGTGAGCATCTACCTTACTTTCCTTCAACTTTCTTCACTTCTTCTCCTTCTTGAAAGCTTGGAACACCTCTAGGAGTGTTTCCACAAGTTTACCATGGTAAACTAAGGTGGAATATCACCATTTTGAGGTACAACTTTCTTTTTTGGAGAAGAACTTTACTTAAACTTTGTTAAAATTAACTTTCTTGTAAGAATCTTGTACCTACCTTGCTTCTAACCAAGTCCATGGTTGAAGCGCTTGTGTATGGTTGATCCTTATGAGTTTAGAGGTGCAAACACCCTCTAAACTTTCTGTTTTGATAAGGTTCCAAGCAACCTTCAAGTGTGTGACCATCCAAGCTCGCCATTATTTATATGGTGAGTCTTGCATGTGTCGAAATGTGTGAACCATGGAAGCTTGGGCTTGTTCCTCTACCTCACTTGCTTGTTTTGTTTATGTTCATCCAAGTAGCTTGTTCCACTACCCCGCTGCACCTCCAACATTTGCCATGATGGGTATGGAACACGCGGGTTGATCTTACTTGGCTACTTGGCAAACTAGTTAGTTTACATTCTTATTATTCATGACAAGCGGGTTATCAACTATGTTGATAACCTTGTGCTTTGGTGAATTCATACAATGAGGTTTAATGGATGCTAATCATCCTACCTCCATGCTTGACTTACATGATAATACATGATGGACAAATTATAATATATATATATGTGTGTGTGTGTGTGTGTGTGTGTCATGAATTTAGGTTATATTATCGTAGTTCTTTATTCATCATTTGTGATCCTATGGTCAAGTTAGGACCCATGAAAGCACATAAGATCTTAGTGTCCAAACGAGTATTTAGACAATATATATCTTCGTGTACATATACTTTTATACTTAATTCCGAATCTAAACTCTCTACAAAATCTGAATACTCACACACCTTCGTTTCCCCAACGTAGGGTAACTTCGGTGTTCCAATCTCAACAACTCGTCAACTCTCGGTTAATCGGAAAGCTTAGCAAAATCGTGAGTGTACATGACCCTTTTTACTTTTCGACACTTTTTGGGTGCAATACTTATTCCTTATTCACACATACACTTACAAACATGCTTACAAACAAACAATTCAATATACATGCTTGATACATGATACTAGAACTCATACATGCTAGAATACTTATTTTCTTTATACTTGTCATTAACTTCGTACAAGCCTCCCTTAACATGTATAGCGCTATAGGATTAATGCACCGCCCATATTCTTGAGGTCATGTTAAGTTAAACAAAACGGTCTTGTCTTTGCTACGACAAGATTACGCTAGTGAGAAACTTTGGGTTGACAATTATAAGTTGCATGTTAGTATGTTTATGTTAAGTCTTAGTTTACGATTATTCCATGTGGATTTGTTTAAAACGTTTATACTTATGCTAGTACTTAAACTTGTATGCTCGCCAATAATTTATGTGTTGACATGTACTTTAATACGTATTGAAGGGAATTGATGACGATGATGAACGAAAGCTAGTAGGATGACTAGAAACCCATTTTAATATAGTACTTGTTGTTGTATTTTGTTTCTTTGTTCAACTTGTTGTATTTGTTTCAAAATAATGTATTTTGCCTTAATAATGAAATGAAATCTTGTTTATTAAATACTTGTCGCAAGTAGTCGTTATGAAGTCTCTTGCAATCTCGTTTTCGTCTCACTATGATGTTTCCGCCTTCGGTTAGGGTGTGACATATTGATATCAGAGCCATAACTATAAGGAATTTGAAAATTTTTTCATGATTTGACCTAGTCTATAGTCTAAGTACCCATACTTGACCATTGTTGAATTTTTCCTATTTTTGCTTCTTATCTATTCTTTTGTCATGAAATATGCATGTCTTTACTAAGGTAAACACAATACACACATGAAGACGTGAAGACACTCATAATTCACAAACGAGGCAATCTCACCAAAAATAGGTATGAAAACCCGCAATTTTTAGCGAAGTACCTCAATCTGTGTTATCCGGTTTTTCACGAAATTGTGCCATCAAGTTAGGAGTGATATTCACATCTTTGATGGAGAATTTCCAATTCCAAATCTAGTGGACCCTTACCGACGAGACGAAAATATATTTCCTTGACTCGTTCGGCAAGTATTAACGACACTTAGGGTACGATGCTATCAAGTTATGGGTGAAACCCGCATCTTGATAACTAATCCCACTCCTCGATTTTCAATCTCGCCAAAGTCGAACTTTCGATTGACTAGGGATATGTAGTAACCGGAAGGGTGAATGCTGTTAACCGCTCCTCGGTGAAAGTATTCTACCTATTAGGCCAAAGCATGTTTCCCTAACTCAAAAGAATTTTTGACAACTTTGAAATAGTCTTAGTTTCGTTCTGAGACACTCCAAGTTTTACGTTGAATCTCTTTTATGTTATATCCATTTTAATGCATTTTATACTTGATACCTCGTTCATTTCAAAGTCGAAAGCACGAATCGCTCGTTACCCGCAATCTAAAACAATACTAAGATTGAAGATCAAACTAAATTTACATTCCTTTTGTCTTTATTTGTGATTTGAATACGTGTGGCATGAAAGGATACGAATCATCTTAGCATGGACTCAAGTGTGGAAGGCTAACGGGTCAAGAAGAGACAATGAAGCGAACACAAATACATATTCTTAGGGTAAATGATTCTCGAACTCAATTTCTTATCATGCAATGAAGTTTTGTATACAAAAGGAAAGGGAATCATGAAAGGATAGATAGATAATGGTATTACCAAGGTAAGTAATGTCGTAATGGGTTATTTTTGGCTTAAATATGAATGGGCTCATTCATTGGGAGTAAACGGGCCACACTTGGAATATGCTATTCACAAGGATCGAGTTATGAAATACCTATTAAAAGGGATTAGAAATGATATAATAATGGTTTTTATGTATTGATTAACTTATTGAGGATAAAGTTTTAGTTGTTGGAAAAAGGATGCCTAAGTATACAAAATGTGTAAAGTAATAAAGATGTCATGTTGAAAATTGTGTTGAATTCTGACACGACCGTTTCGCTGTTCCGTCTTAATATACATATGTATGAGCAAGGTTGAGAATTTAAGCACTTGTAAGGGTTATTACTCACTTGTATCGATTATACAAAACCCCTTGAGGGTATATGACCAACATGATAACTTGGATTACACATAATAAAGGTAAATGGGTTATGAACCAAGCGACTCAAACCGAATAAACATGGTATGCTTGTAGTACGTGCAAACAGTAGTGTAAGGTACGGGTGGGTATGGGATTCATATTTAAGTATGTAAAAGGATACAATAGGTTTGTTGGTGCACATCTATATATATTAATAAATGAGAGGATTTGGGCTATGTGTCCTTGAATGGTGGAGCCATTTTGCTGATGTGGCATCCATTGGTTGAGTAGAAGGTGATTTTGGGAGGGAATTCATCTAATTCTCTATAAACAAACCAAACTTCACATAACACAAACAAAAAAAAGTGGGACGCGGGATCCGAAAATTTTCGGGTCGGATGTACCCGATTTTTTGATCCGCCTATAAAAACAATCTAATTAACCTAATTCTCTCATATGCCTCATTTTTTGTGTGCAACCTACGAAACCCTAACCTGGCTTCTACCGCCACAGATTCTTCCATAGAATTTTTCCTCATTCAATCACTCTATTGGAGAAATCAGTCTTCTACGACAATTTACTGTGAGCATCTCTCGATTCCTCGATAGAATTCTTATTCATAGAGTTTCTTTCGAATTGTAGGTGATGTATGTTCTTTATCCAGATTTTTTAAATTTTTTTTGGTATGAACAAACAAATCGTAAGATGTATTGGGTTTCTTGAATCCTTTGATAAAATCTCTCTAAATTACTATATTATCTATTGATTTTGTTTATCATATTGTCGATTTTTAATTTTAGGGTTTTCGAAATCTCTACCAATGAAATCTGCAACTAAGGTATTACATATCTCCCATAGTTAAACTATGATTTCTCTTTATTTATCAGATTAGGGTTCTACTTTATCTTATTCAGATTTTGGTTATATATTCTATTAACTCTTTATTTTTCAGATTTGGGTTCTCTTTGTATTCATGCTCGCGATTACGAAAATAGTTAGGTTATGCAGATTTCATGTTGTTGTTACTAAAGAGATGTTAAATCACGTGTTATTGCAGTTATTATTGACGTTTTTGTGTGATATAGTTTTGATTATTTCTGCGAGTAAGACGTTTTTGTGTGATATAGTTATGAATATATTAAGCTCATTGATTTTGAATTTAAGTTTGAATAATATTTAACTATTTAAGTAAATTGTTTTGACTGATTATTTCAAAATTTGAATTTTTGAAATTTATATCAATTATGGATACTTATCAAAGTTGTCTAAATTGTAACGTATTTCCAAATTTATCAAGATAACTTATATTAAAGTTTTAATTGCTTTCAAATTTTGTGTTAGTTTCCATAATTTTCGACAATCACGTTATTTTTCAAGTTTCTCAGAATTTGGAAAGATATATAGCATCTGTTTTAAATAGTTATATTATTCTTAGGATGATCATGAGGAGGCAGGAGGCTGATGAATAATCATCTAAGAAAGAGAAGTTATGAGTTCAACTGTTCAAAATTGGGATGACGAGTTTTATGTCAAAGTCAACAAAGATTTTCAACTTGATATTGGTAAGCCCATATTCCTTTCTGAAATGTACGTCATTCTGCTTTATATTCGTACTTTTCATTTTATGCAGTGATTTTACTTTTCTCTGCTTTCACCCCGGGTTTCTCAAAAGCTTTCGAGGTAAAGAGAGTCATTATGTTGGATGCATCAAATCAGGATAAGTAGTTTCTGAAGTGTAAGTTCCCTTTAATTTAGTCATTATGTTTTTTTTCCTGCAGTGCATCTCTGAAGGCGTATGATCATGAAGATACATTTGTTGGTTCATGGATGATGGGTATACAGGCGAATTATATAGATTACAATCATTTGTGCATGTGCCTTGGAGACATTGATGATGGATTTGATAGATTTATATCAACTATGACTAATGTGAATGAAAGAGATCCAGCAGGAGGATCTCATGGTTCGTTTCATGGCAACCCTATAGTGATACGCAGGTCTACACTCTAACCAACAATTTGGTTCAGTTTTCACATCTTATTAGTATGTTTCTTTAATAGTAATTTATTCAATCAAGAATCTATAAAAAGATCTAAGGTAAAACTACATGATGAAGGTTAAATATTGTTTGTTTATGTTGTTCGATCTTCAATTTATTCAAGAAAAGTTAAGTTTTTGATGTTGAAAACAGTTTCGGCAGTTGCTAATGTTTGTTGTTCGTCTTATTTTTTTGTAGATCATTAGACATATAGAGAAGGTATGTAAACATATTAGATTGTTTGTTTTTGATGATGATTTGCATTATCCCATTCAAATCATATGAAAGGATCTTTTGTTGATGTCTTGATTGTCTTATGATGTTACTGATATTGTTTTGTTAGAAATATAATAATTTTTGATGATTTTTCTGTTTTTTTTTTTTTTTTTGTTGATGATGATTTTGCATTATCCGATTCGAATCATATGAAAGGATCTTTTGTTGATGTCTTGATTGTGTTATCATGTTACTGATATTTTTGTTTACAGTCTTTTAGTTTGTTGTTGATGATGATTTATAGTGTTTTGATATTTTTTCATCTGGTATAATGTTTTGTTTCCGGTATAATGTTCTGTTTCATCTTTTATACTCATCCCTTATAATGTTAGGTTTCATTATTTATGCTCGGTTTTTTTACAGTCTTTTGTTATTAGTAATAAATTTTATATTGTATTAATTTTGAATCGATTAAAGAGTATGTAAATTTTTAGTTTGTGATATGTTTTTACGGAATATTGATCGTGTTTCTAAAAATAAATAGTTTTTAAATTTTTTTGAAATTGTTCCATTTTATTTTTGGTTTTCGAAGTTTCTCTCATCACTACATTAAGTTTGTTTCTATAAATACTTTACCATTTTATTTTATAAAAAAAACTTTCATATTTAATTTTCAGATATGGATCAGATTAACAACAGTCCTTCATTTTTAAAGCTTATTGAGGAAGATGACCCAATATTTTTGGTATGTTTATTGGTTTTCTAATTACTAATCACATTTTAAGTAAACTGATGTTTGTCTTTTTTTTTATTTTGTTTTAAATTCATAGCAAATACCTAATGACTTTGCTTCAATGATGTGAGGAGACCAACCACCTTACAAAGAATCTGTTAAGATTGTTGATGGCAACAAGTTATGGTTTGTAAGACTGAAAAAAACTGATTTGGGCCCTGTTCATGCTGATGGCTTCACCAAAGTTGTTCGGGATAGTTGTATAAGAAAAAATGGCTATCTTATGTTTCAATCCTTTGGACCATCATCATTCTTTCTATCGGTGTTTAAATCATTTGTTCATCAAAACTGCTTTATATCCAAAATCACACCTGACTAAGACGTTATTGTAAGTAGTATATATTATACAATCAGTATGTTGAATAATGTTTTCTTTCTGTATATTGGTTTTTAAATTTTTAATTATCACTACCTTTGCAGGTCATGGCTGATGAATTTTGTAGGCAATTTTATGGGAAAAATTTCAAAGGTGGTCAATCAACTCTTTATTTAGGAGATAGATTTTGGAACATTAAGATGGACGGATTAACTAACAGCTGTATTTTTACTCATGGATGTTCTGAGATGGTAAACGATCTTGCCTTAGACAGGCGATCTACCTTTGTCTTTGAAATGACTGGATATAAAACAGATGTTACAATTTATTGTAAACGATTTCCCCTTAATCCCTAATACAGTAATCAATTTTTTTTTCAAATCTTTGAAATCCAGGCGTTTCTTTAATCAATTGTTTGTTAAAACAGATGTTACAATTTTTTACTCTAATATTTGTTCACTGGAAGAAGAGAATAAGGAGGTTGAAGTGGACATGTTGAAAGATGAAATAGAGATCCAAGTAGATCTGTGAATCTCTTTTTGTGATGTTTTATTTTTTTGATTTTTGTTTATTACCGTTTAATTTCAATTGTACAGTAGTGTTTGATGGTGCTTTTGGTTATGACCGGTTTTAAAAGGATGGTTTGCCTTTCAATGAATTAGTTAGTTAAGGTTTATGGATCTAATTACTAAGTATTTAATTACTATTTTTTTTGCCTTCTTTGCTTTTGATTTGAAGCAGATTCGGTTTTATATGAGCATGAAAATTTTCAGGTCAACCTCTACAATTACTCGATTGAAACCCTGGGTATGAAAATCCTTCTACTTCTTTTGCTAATTTGCTAATCCGTTTTTTATTGTTCTTATTTTTGGTTGATGGTGTTATGCGTTACTGATTATAGATTGCTATGGATTTCTGGTGCTCCTTTGTCTCCCCCAAAGTGTTCACCTGTTGATTCATTCACCATGAAAACACCATTGGGTAAGTTACTATCCCCCTCTTAATTAAGAATCATTAATGTTTGTTTTCTAATATCTCGTTTGATTCTTTCATCTTTGTGATTTCGTTGCTGATTTATATATTTTCCGACTAAACTCAATTATGGTTTTGGCGCACTTCAAATTTGTCATCGGATAATGGTCACAGTCTCTCTCTCTGGTATTTCTTCTTCTTTTTTCAATCTTTCTTTACTATTTTAGTATTCTGTTTCATGATACTTTTGGTAAATTGCAAGAGATCATTAATATTATTAATTGATCTAATAACTGAATTTGATGCCATTGTTTATGGGTTCGTACAGGTGGTGGGGTGATGTGATTTTTGGCTCACAGGTGATTTGTGCTTTCTATTGTGGTTAGTTGTGTTGTACCTGTGGTGTGTGATGTATTTGTGGTTAACGGGCGATCGAAAACGGTCCCAAGGCAGCACAACGGCATCAATCACAATGGAGTGGTATCTTCGATTAGGGTTATTAGTGGCCGAAATTAGGTTAAGGATGGGAGTTTTGGCCGGAATCCTCTTCAGCATCAAGTCAATATAGTTATGCTAATGTTAAGGAAAATATGGTATCTTTTTCATATTTCTCTTTCATATAATTAAGGTTTCATAGTGTAAAGCCAATATATACCTTCACATTTATACTTTATTAATTATAAGTATTGCAGGTTACATCTTTTTCGTTATATGTTAATCATCATTGATGAATCATATGGTTTAATCAATGTGTAGAAGCTTGATTAATGTTCCAACAATTTTTTTTAGATATATATTCTGAGTGTCCTGTTTTTATTATGCATATGAAACTACTTAATAAACTCAGGTAGAAGTGTTGCTTCCACATAAAATATAAAAAGAAGGATTTTGGAGAAAGACCATTGCTTTTATCCATTTTGGTTTAAAATTGCTAAAATTGATAATGATTTGTGTTTGATATATAGGAATGAATTTTGAAGAGGGTAGCATGCGTGAAATTGGATCAGTGAATTGTGTTCACATGCGTTCTAAATGGCACCTACTTCTCACATTGGTAACAACTTAAACTTATGAGTAAAAGAGTAGAATTGTCATTTTCTTTAAGAAGACAGTGATCTTATGAAGCTTTTTTTTTTTTTTTTTTTTGCATTTAACGGATGCAATTTTCAAGACAAGAGTAAGCTCAAAGAAGATATCATGGAAGCTTCTCAATGTTTTAGGTTGGTAAAGCATGCTTTCACTTATAACCTATTCATGTTTTTTACTAAGACAAGATTCATGTTTTATATATAAAAAAAAAAACAATATGATTTATTGGTCCCTGAGGGTGTATGACTATGAGGAGTCAAACTTCCCTCTAAAGTCTGTGTACATTTGACAATGGTAATAGAAGTGTCAATGTTGAAATGATTGTTCTTATGTGAATGATAAATTGTTTTGTTTTTCATACGGTAAATAAATTCTATCATCATGTATATATATCTTTAACCATATATACATATACCAACATTGTTATATGATTTTCAATAGAGACTAACCCTGAAATTTGTTGTATATAAAAGTAAGTGACTATAGAAACGCCACTGATGGTGTATTGTTTTAACAAGAGTGTAAGAAGATTCATTTGTTGGTTGTCATTTGTTTATTTTTAACATTATATGCAGATTCATTTGTTGGTTCTCAAATATGTGGATACTCAAGCCATTCAAGCCATTTGTTGGTTCTCAAATATGTGGATATTCCATCCATGTTGTATGTTAACTGAAAAAGTATTTTTGTAATTTCAAGTTAACATACAAGATCCAAGTACCATTAAGTTATACTTGAAACCAAACGATTAAGTTATACTTTTCTTGCTTTTGTATGTTTTATGACTCTTTACAACTAGGAAAACTTTAAGAAACCGAATTAAAAATTTGTGGTAGAGATAAGGGAAAGAGGATACTTTAGAGGTTACAAATTTAATTTATATACTTTTATTTATTGTAAAATAAATTTTCCTACCCGGAAAGTTTCCGGGTTATAACCTAGTGTACATATATACGAGACAAATTAAATTGTATGAAGTAGACGGACTATTACACGTGCGCGTTTGTATGTGTTTTATATGTATGGATGTGGGGACTAAGATTTGTACGTATGAATGTATTAGTACGTACGTTTTATGTATGTGTATGAATTGGAATTTTGTATACACGAACGAATGGGAATTGTATATATGGTTTTAATATGTATGAGTATTAACGATGCTAACCATATTTCTTTTGAGAATAGAATGGAAGTGTAAGTATGCTATTGTTGGCCTTCTGAAGTTTTGACATTAGGATGTAGAGATTGAATTTGGATAGATATCCGAATGGATTAATATACGTAGAAAGAATGCAACGTGGTCGTTTAATTATGTAAGTTTAGATTATGTATAATGTCATCAAGCACTAATGAAGTAAATGTATGTAATGACTGCAGGTTACACAGAATCACAGATGATCATCATGGAATGTAAGTGGTTGAAGATCGAGTCATAACCCAGATTGTAAGGGAGCATGTGGTCTTGTAGTTAGTAATGGATGTCACGTTTTATTTCTTAAATGAGAACTAGGAATGTAAATATTGTTGAAGAGTCATTTAAAAGGGATTTTCAAGTATGTCATAATTTTTTATAATAAAAGAAATTTTAAGGTTTGTATTTTTCGCTGCATTTTTTTGGTTAAAACGTGGTAGAGTCTTACGACAATACATCTTACTTGGTGTGAAATGTGAAAGCCCTACATGACACATTTTTCCCTATTTCACAACACTTGTAAGAGCATTTACTACGTTGATCAGGTCCGTGAAACCATACCACACCCCTACATACCGATTTGCCTTGTAGGGCTAGTCCGGATACCAAGTTCGGGTCGGTGGTCTGTAATCCAAACTTCAAGCAGACTTCTCATGTTAGGACCGAGCTCAGTTAAAAAAATATTTCAATGTAAAATTTGAATTGAAATGTAAAAGTAGGTGATGATTTGGTGTGTGAGGTGGATGTTTATAAAGGTTTAGTGTTATAAGAAATTTAAGGGTTTTTAAGAGAGTTTTAAAATCTAATATGACATGTTGAGGTAAGTGTTTATAGAAATTATAAAGTGTAACATTGTGGATGCTTTATACTACAACTTAGATAAGTTATTGAAACATATCTATACAAAACTCTCTTCATAACCACTACAGGAAAGGGGGTGGGAGAAAGAAGCTTTATATGGTATAGTTATGATTCCGTGTCGGAGCTTATGGAAAGCGAGGAACGAGTTCAGGTTTTCGGGAAAGAAATTTAAAGTTGAAGACATATTTAGCGAGGTGAGATCGTTAGGTTTTTATGGTTCAAAACAGATCAAAGTTCAAATCGATTCAATGGTCGGATTGGCATAAAATTGTAATTATGCAGTTTTTTGTGTTGTCGTCGCTCCGGTTTTAGGGGTTGACTTATTTTTAATGTAGTAATCGTTTAAAAAAAATCATTGATAGATGTCAAAACCACCTATACAAAGCAATCTTTTTATTTTTTCTTTGTATGACAGAAAAATGAACTTTTATAATCATACGTCCAATTAGAAAAGAGGTTTTGAACAACAACGCTACATTTAAAATTCAAGAAATGAGGTTTTGAACAAAAACACCACATTTAAAATTCAATAAATTAAGAGGACATCATAATTAACCTAACATAATTACTTTGGAAAGATAAAAAAAAGCGAAAGAAAAGGCAAAAGTTAGTAGGATCAAATCTAATCACTAGCATTTTAAATACTAAAAAAATTCCAGCTTGTTTGTTTGTGAAAAGGCAACGCGTTGAATTGAGATAGGCGACGCGAATTTAATGTTAGAGATATTGTAACTTGATATTATTTGTTTGTAGGGATTTTCAGCTTTTTGCTGGCCTTTTTGCTATTTGATTAGTGTTGTGTGGTTTAGAAAAAAAATTGTAAGAAAACATAATCATATAATTAGGATATAGTGGTTTTAACATGAGACAAAAACGTGTTGTCTCATCATATATTTTTAATTTTCATTGTATGTTTAACGGAAAATGCCTCTTGTTTCATGCTTAGGTGTTAGACGTTAGACTTTTAGATCATGCCATCACCACTTTGGTGGGGTGGTAAAGGCTTTGTGTCTCTTAAGGAGTGACCAGGGTTCATTTTTTGGCATGGGGTAAAAGTTGGTGTAATTTAGAAGTAGTGTTATGTAACCTTTGCCGTTAAAAAAAAAAGACTTTTAGATCATAAATTATTTTTTATAATAAAGAACAACTAGATCACTTTGAATCAACCAAACATATAGCATCTTTGAAAACCACACTAACAAACCCACAATCAAAGCATGGTTCTATCTTGATTCATTCAACCGTCTAAGTTCTTATTCAATGTAGCATAGGAAAGTAGTAAACCGTCTTAAAAAGTAAAAACCCCACGATCAATGACACAACTAAACCAAAAACAAACCATTCAAAATCAACTTAAAACAATAGACGTAAACAATAAAACCGACGAAACAACTTATCAAATAATGTAACTACTAACTATGTTTATCATTAACACAACTCAACCATTAACAGTCCGTTCAAAATCAACTTAAAACTATAAATTTAGACCCAAACAACAATACCATAGTCGATGAAACAACTTGTTATCTATCTATTTATTGATATATTATAAACTTTATGATTCCATGCTTCAATGTAGAATAAAATAAAGGAACTATCTCATGTATATGAGATCATACTAATACTATTAGTCTATTACAAGCTTTTACTAGCTTTTCGTCTCTCTCTCTCTCTCTCCACCAAATCCAAAAGCAGAACCCTAACTGTTCCTCCGTCATACTATATACACACCACCACGAAACCACCATTAATCATTTCTTCTTTTACACACAACACCTTTTCCTAGCGTAAATCACTATTTCTAATCATCATGGAACAGATGTGCGGTTTTCATTCCATCTCAGACTACTCCGTTTCACCGGAAACAAACCTCATGTCTCCGCCGGTCTACACCGCCGATCTCTACACCTCCGCCGCCGATCATTACCGGACGTTTTACGGCTCCGATCACCTACTATCCGCCGCTGCTTCCGTCATCACCGATGCTGTTTCCGTCGCGGCCACAGCTGATGAACAAATTCGGTTACATCGAAGCAATCGACAGTTACGTGATCCGAATACAAACGATAACGTTGATGATGATATTATTAAAGCGAAAATCGTTTCTCATCCGTTGTATCCGCAGTTGCTTGATGCGTCTATCGATTGTCGTAAGGTTATTGAATTAATTTAAACCTAATTGCTTGATGCATCTATCGGTTTATGTTTGCGAAATAGTTTTGATATCGATTGCGGTTTTAACTTCAGATCGGTTTCATAAATCGATCTACACGTAACATACGCTGTAAATATTAAGTGAAATCAAATTCTTCGTGTTTCGTTTCGTTTCGTTTCAGTTCAAAATTTGTCGTGATTAAATCGACGGTTACCGATTTTGAATTCACGAAAAGTTTCGAAATCGTTTTTTGTTTGAATTTTAAACTGTTTCGTGTTACCGAAGATATCGCGTGAAACGAAATTATTGGCGGTTTTTTTAAGTTTTTTTGGTTCATAAGTTTGACGTGTTTGTTGTTACTGAACAACTTATTGTTGTGTAATCTGTTACACAGTTAGGTGCGCCACCGGAGATAGCGTGTTTGTTAGAAGAAATCCGTCGAGAAAATGGCGTGAGTATGCGGAACGGTGTCGTTTCCAGTTGCTTAGGGGAAGATCCTGAGCTCGATGAGTTTATGGTTCGTATATGACCTTGAAACACTGTTGTTATTATTTTTTAATTTTTATATTTATAATCGTTCATTTAGTGACTTCAATATCATGAACTGTATCATGAACTGATGAAGTTTTTGATTGTGTAGGAGACGTACAGTCAAGTACTAGTGAAATACAAGTCCGATCTGGCAAGGCCTTTTGACGAAGCAACAGTTTTCCTCAACAATATTGAAACACAACTTAGTAATCTCTGTAAAGGTACGTTCATTTAACTCCTAATTGTTTATTGAGTAACAAGTTATAAGTAATTCTCCGTGTGGCAATTGTTGTGTTCAGCGCATGATAGCATCATGTTGGCACACGTTAGCACTACCAGTTATAGAAGCTGGAAGTTATGACTGAAAAACTGTTGCTATTTGTCTTTCTGAAGTTTTATAATTACCTGTGCTAGTCGTGTTTCAGGTTTTTAGCCTTATTAGTTGTAGACATATTTTTTAAGTCCTAGTAGACGGTTCACTGGTTTAACTGATCGGTCTGGAATGAAGGAGCGGGTGACTGGCAAAGAGAGAAGTTAATGTCAGTCAGTGCGAAGAGAGAAGTTAAATGTCGGTCGGTGCGTAGTAGTTTGGTCTAACATCTTATAACTAAACTGACCGATGTTGTATCGGTCCGGTTTTCAAAACATTGTTTAGGAATATACACATGTTTTTTTATATGTTATATCTTTTTATCTTTATGTTTATAGTAAAAGTAAAGTTTCATTATTAATACATATTATTACTGTTATATTAAAAAATCCATTTTATCAGTTAAAATGGTTTTACTTAATTCGGTCAAGTACTAGTTATAGGTCTTGTTAGGTCCAAACAGTTTTAGTTAATAATAGTTAATAAATTTAATGATGCTAGTTAATATGCACTTGTGATTTATAAAGTACAAAGATAAGAAAAGTAATATTTTAGAGTAAATTATTGTTTTGGCGTGGTTTACCCAGTTTAACCCTTTCAACCCAAAAATTAATCTTTTAACATATCCTACCCTGAGGTTGTATTTTATAACGGTTTTAGTCTCTGACACTAACTTTGTTACTTTTTTGCAGTTAAGTGTAATGGTAATTAGGTAATTATATACCTTAGGGGCCGTTTTTGATAATTACAAAGTTCTTTTAATATTTAAGAGATTATTAATGCATTTACTCAAGTTTTTTTTATTATTTCTTTATTTTCACAATTATTATTTAACAAAATATGTTTTATATATACAAATAAATATGTATTTTCATTAAGCGTTTGTTTTTTATAAACGTCGTATTTAAATCATTTGTTTTTAACCTTTTTTAAAATGTCTATTGTTTTTAAAGTTATTCATTTTTAAACCGATTGTTTATTAAAATTATTCTTTTTATAGTTGTTTGTCTTTTAAAGTTTTTTAAAGGATTCATTTTATGTTCCTATTTAAAATCATTTTTTAATCTTTCTTAAACAATTCGTTTTTTAAGTCGTTAATTTTAAAAGCGTTTCTTTTTAAACCATTTCTTTTAGAACCGTTTTTGAAATCGTTCATTTTTTAAACTTTGTATTAAGTTTACTTATAGCCGTTAAGGAAAAAGTACTTCAGATAACGAATGATTTAAAAAATCGAAGGAATTTAAAAACGATCGATTTTAAACGAACGGGTGGTTTTAAAAAAACGAAGATTAAAAAAAGGACGCTTATAAAAAACAAAACCTTAAAAGAAATAAGTTAAGAAGTGTAAGGTACTAAAAACGCACGAATTTAATAAACGAAAGGTTAAAAAATAACAAATTTCGAATAAACAAACGGTCTAAAGAAATGGAAGATTTGAAAAGGAAATAAACCATTCTAAAAAATGTTTGGAAATCTTTTGCAAACTTTTTGTTATAATGTATCTTTTTTTTTCAAATCTTACATTTCTTTTGTTTTTTATACACGACGTTTTGTAAAATTTAAAAAATGAACGGCTTAGAAAAGCGAGTTGTTTAAAAATCTTTAAAAAATAAATGATTTTAAAAATAATGGTATAAAATGAAGTGTTTAAAAAAACTTTAAAAGACAAACGACTTTAAAAAGAACGATTTTAAAAAACAAATGGTTTAAAAGGGAACAATTTTAAAAAGGATAGAAGGTTTAAACAAAATGTAAAAAAAACAAATTATTTTTTAAAACGACTTTTATAAAAACAAACGGTTAATGAAAATACATATTTAATTGTATATTTAAAACGTATTTTATTAGATAATAATCGTGAAACTAACAAAATAATAATAAATAAAACTTGAGTAATTGCATTAATAATCTCTTAAATATTAAAAGAACTTTGTAATTATCAAAAACAACCTGTAAGGTATATAATGACCCGATTACCCTTACACTTAACTGCAAAAAAGTAACAAAGTTAGTGTCAGGGGCTAAAACCGTTATAAAATGCAATCTCAGGGTTTGATATGTTAAAAATTCCTTTTTGGACTGAAATTGTTAAACTGACTAGACCACAGTCGCCAAAACAGTAATTTACTCAATATTTTATATATAATAAATTCGACGTATAAAATACTATTCATAAAAAGTAAAAAAAAAAAGTTTATTTTTTGTGGTATGACTTATTTGTTATATTGTCACTCATGGTGCCTCCCTGCTATCTAAGAGGTGGAGTCGCGGGCCCGCGGAGGGTTCAAATTCTGCATGATGCAGGTATAAGTGGTTTATAGGAGCATATAATAGTAGGTTAGTTTGTCGTTCAAAATAAAATAACCGTAACTAAACACAAAACTTGACTATAAATGAATCATAATCGAATCATCAATTTCTCTAAGATGATTTAAAAAACAAGTTTTTGATAAACATATATTCGTTAATTTAAGGAGGCATGGGAGAAGCTGAAATAGGATTCATAGGTCTAATAGATCTAAATGATTGAAATGCTACTCTTATGTAATAATTTTCCTCAACATGAAGTTAGTATCTTAGTGCCTAAATTTACAAAATTGGTGTCTGTCTATTATGTATATGAACTATAACTTCTGATGTAGAATGAAAGCGAGAAAAGGATCGAGTACGTTCTAATAAATGTTAATATAAAACGGAAGTAGAAAAGTTTATATTTGTATCAGAAATTGTACTTAACATTTCAAATGAACCTCTACTTATAGGTTCACTCTAATAACCACCATATTAACTAGAGCCTTAAATGGATTAGAAATTGTAGCTGAAATATAAATTCCAGCCTTAGTTTAAAAAGTGCGCCTGAAGCGCGACATGCGAGAGAGAGGCGTTACTTCTTACGGTGTGAAGTGACAGGCCACATGATACGCATGTCATATTTGCGCCTCTTCTATGTGGGCAGATTTTGTGCATCGAGAGGACGTTGTACCCATAGTTGTTTAGTTTGTACATATAGCTTTTTAGGTTGTACATAGAGTTTTCTATATATTAGATTGTATATAGTGGTTAATATCTAAAGTTTCATAAATATAAAATGTACTATATAAATGAAGATGATTTTATTGGAGTTACGAGATTGTTTCTTCACTCTATTTCTATATAGGGTAAATTACTTTTTGAGTCCCTGTATTTTAGTGGTTTTAACTAGTTGAGTCCAAAAGCAAAAAGTTTAACGACCTTAGTCCCTATAAGCATTTTCTTTAACCATTTGAGTCCTTTTGAGTCCACATTTTAACAAAATTGGACTCAAATCGTTATAAAATGAACAAAATTGGACTCAAAACGTTATAAAATAAATAACTAGGGACTCAGGGCGTTAAACTTTTTGATTTTGGACTCAAGTAGTTAAAACCACTAAAATACAGGGACTCAAAAAGTAATTTAGTCTTCTATATATTTATCGGTCAACATTCACACCAACCATTGGTCCCTTATAATATTGTTGTAAGAAACTATATATTTTCTTTTTGGAAATCTAAGACATGTGTGTATAGATATGCATTGGAAAGTGTCTAAACTGTGTTTGTTTACAGTTAAGTTGATACCCTCTTCATGTGGTCCTGCTTGTGAGTTAATCATGAGAAAACATTCCCAAAGAACCCATGTTAAGGTTTTATACATAAGTTGCGGTTTCTGTTCTTTGTCCAATATGGATTCTCCTCATCTCATTTATAGTAGTAGTAAACTAAACAAAGTACATTAGTGGATTTTCCAAACTTAATTCTATACATTTTTTAAAACTAATTTTGACAGAAATATTCTTCTGTTTGTCTTCCTCTTTAACTTTTAAGCAGCCTTTGATGCCACAAGCCATTATAATAAGTAAAGTAATTCAGATTTATGACACTAAGATCTTTTAAGACTTGCGAGTTAGCAACTATTATTATATACCCCTCAAAGTACAAGTTAACTTTCAGTGCTTTGAACTTTGAAGATTGATCTTCGCTGGCCTCGTGTGCATGCGTTGTTTTCTTTTATTAATGATATCATCTTGCATTCAAGGCATATAATCACGTGTGTGGATTGTTTTGGGTGCTACTTTTATTTAACAATGTTATCATTCTAGTATAAAGGGATGTTTGGGTTGTTTACTAAAATGGTTTACTTGCATATTGTATTTTAAATTTTAATACAAAAACAAGTTGTTCCGAAAGCGTTCCGGATTGTTGATTCAAAATGCCTACCTTAGAATTTGTGAGTTTAAAAAAACTTCTTTGAATGAAGGTCTTGAAATTGCTTATACAAAACTCTTTTACTTTAGAAAATAATAACGAGTTAAAACAGTTTTGATAAGCGGTGCAAACACTCGGCTACATGTCATGCGTTCTTTTTGACGATCTTTGGCTGCATGTCTGCGCGTATGTGTGTTATGCACACACATTTACACATTAGAAAAAGCTTAAAAAGCTAGATCATTGATCAGAGCTCATGGTGAACTCTTATAAGTTTGAGTTTGTCTTGTTATATATATCAAGCACCTTTCTTATGAGGAGTATAGATCAAATACAAATAACTTTAACGTACAAAACGTATGAACAGAAGGTTTTGCTGAAAAAATGCGGTGGCATTTTCGTAATTATTGGTAATTATCTAAATTACTCTACAAATGATTCTGTAGAGTAATTTTGATCTTGTAGAGTAATTTTAGGGTTTTTTTTGGGGTTGGGGGGGGGGGGTACGTTAAAGTTATTTGTACGTTAACTTTACCCTTCTTATGAGCGTGCAAATTATCTGTGTGTAACCTTTAGTTTTTATTTTATGCATAATAAGCTCTTTGAGAGAAACTAAAAGACTTGGATTAATTGTTTAGAACGACATACTAACATATTCCAAAATACTCATATAGATGCACTTGTTGAATTTGAATCCTCCACTAAACTTAGGTCAAATGGTTTAAAATCTCTCATGACAAATAGAAGATATATATAGAAAAAGTTTTTATAAAATCGATGTTTAGTACATACTTCATGTAGGGCTGTTCACGAGCCGAGCCGAACCAAGCGGACCTTTGCTCGTGCTTGGCTCGTTTACAAACCGAGCGGAGCAGCTCATTTAAAACCGAGCCTCAAATTTAGCGAGCATTTTTCGAGCGATAAAAATTCCGAGCGAGCGTCGAGCGAAGTTCGAGCGATTTGGACAACCGTGTCGCCCGCTGAAAGAGATAGTGACAATGTTGGGTCTCAAGTTTTTGTCTTAAAAACATGCACATTTAATGGCACGATATTTTTCTTATTAATAACAATGTTGCGGCCGACGAGGCGATGATCATATTGCACAACAATTACGTTGAGAGCAGGAGACGACCGACTTAGGGTAACGACATGAAACCTTGAGGCGATAAACAAACCATCTTTTAACGTTTAGGGTTTAACTTTTAGTTTTAATATTAATTTTTTTATTGGCGTGGTTGGGCTAATACGTATAGATATAGTTGTAAATTTGTATATCGTTGACCAAATTCTAATAGAGTGGTACATATAAAACTATAAATTTAATTTGTATTCAAGTATATATGTATGTGTAAGTGTGTGTATATATATAGGTGTGTGTATTATGTATAATTTATATTTGTGTGTATATATGTGTATATACATGTTTATATATGTATGTGTATAGGTATATGTATATGTATACTAATTAAAATAATAATTCGAGCCGAACCGAGCCGAGCGGACCTTTGCTCATGCTTGGCTCATTTACAAACTGAACCGAGCAGAGCGGCTCGTTTCCAACCGAGCGTCAAATCGAACGAGCATTTTCCGAGCAGTTTCCGAACAAGCGTCAAACGAGACGTGAGCGATTTGAACGGCCCTAACTTCATGGTGTAAACAGTGTGAAAAATGAATATAATTTTGTTACACATATAAGTTTAAATACAAAATATTCTAAAATCAAATCGTTTTGTTTGGCAAATGTGAATACGATGTCACGAATCTAACCTTAGATGCGAAACATTCTAAAACTACATAGTATATCATTAGTCATGTAACAACATAACATTCATTGTCTCGCCCGTGTGCCATAACGTGCTTAATGCGTTATTAGCGTTTTTAATAAAGAATAAAAACTTGGATCCCCGCGTGTCTTGAATTTGTGTGGATTTGTATTTGTTACAGTAACATTATATAATATGTGTATAGTTGCATTCTTTGTAACAATCACATAAAACAGATTAACTAAATTTGTAACCCCAAATGTTCATATAATATAGATACATGATTATTTATGCATGGTTAGGGATGGCCTGTGTGGTGGACATTTTTTGTTCACATGGACTCCCGTGTTTTCCGCTGCGTGCTTTTCGCAGCTTTCACAAAAAGAACCCTAGGTATGCACCGTGCAGTAGTGGTGGTGGTTTTCTTCTGTATACCTGTCAACTCAATCCCGGTATATTCGTCCAGTTGTTGCCTGTTGCTGACGTGTCGTTTTATGGAGCCTTGTTGTTCTTAGGTTATAGTGGGAGTAGCTAACTAGGTCCACCTCCCGTGCTATTCTACATTTGCATAATTGCATGTAAACCATTCCCATGCCTAATAAATTCAGTTTTATTTACTTATAAAAGAAGGGTGTTGCTAAACGCAGTATTATGTATATAATAAACGTATTCAGTACTATGACTGATTTAGTAGGTGGGAAGTAGGTATATTCAGTAAAAGCTTAGGAAAGGTGTACGTTTAGCACTACTCATAAAAGTCTTAGGAAAGACCAACTCTTAGTGATGGATATAAGACTGTACGTTGTGGGCGTTAAACCCACACCCGCCAATCCACATCATCAACTTTAGGCGTTAAACACCGAAACGCACCCATGAAAGGGGCCGCCAAGAGAGGGGGTGTTACCCAGGGGTGCAAACGAGCCGAGCCCGAGCTCGGCCAGGCTCGAGCTCGATTAACTAGCGAGAGCTCGGGCTCGAGCTCAGCTCATTTGTATTTTATCAAGCTCGAGCTCGGCTCGGGCTTGGCTCGTTTATTATCTATTAATTAGTATATTAAATAAAAATAATATAAATAATAGACTTATTAGGTTTGCGAGCTCGATAAGTAAAGCTCGGGCTCGTTTACTAAATAAGCTTATTTTTATGTTCGAGGTCGGCTTGTAAACAAGTTTAAATAAGCTCGGCTCGACTTGGCTCGTTTACACTAAGACTCGATAAGGCTCGACGAGCCTAACGAGCTTCACATGTGAAGCTCGAGCTCGGGCTCGATAAACAAACGAACTTTGTTTTGAGGCTCAAGCTCGGCTCGGGCTCGATAAGGCTCGGCTCGTTTCTAGCTTTTTCTCGACGCGATCTCAAGTAGCTCGCGAGCCGCTCCGCTCGTTTGCACCCCTACTTAACGCCCATGATGGAATTATGAGATGGGGGATCTCCCCCTCTTCCCTTAAATCAAACAATTACACTTTTTTTGTTTTGTAAATTATAGTTAAGCCACAACGTGACAGAGGGTCACTTAGATAAGGCCAATGATGTGGTGGTGACGTGTCATAGAGTTGTGCAAATTTTAGTTAAACCATAACATAATTCCAAGTAGGCTTGCCAGTATGAACTTACCTGTTACTTATACATATATTATATTTTTTTATCTAATAAATATATGATTACTTGTTATACATAAATCTTTTCAAGTGCAAACTGTTTATCATCCTTGGATATTTAGGGTTTTTTTTTTCTTCATCTGATGAGCCGTTCGTTTTAAAGGAATCTAGAATATAAATAAAAACTGAGTCAGGTATTGTATGTTTGAAGATAAGGCTAGAGGGTGTGGGGGCGTCACCTCCGCCAACTCAGCACCTATAGCGCCCCATAGGGCTCCATCACCACACCCTCCATTTTAAGAGGGGGGCGCTATACACACTTCGCCACCATGGTAACACGAGAATTTAAGGGTTTAGGTGGGGCCCACAAGTTTTAAACCAATGAATATTTTTTTTAAATTTTGTTTAATAGGGGCTCTATCCATACCATGCAAATTAAAGGATGCTCCATGGCTGAGATGGATCCTAGGTGGCGCTAACGTAACCTGATAAAGCCCCTAGGGGCTCCAACCACACCCTCAAGCCTAACTCTAACAAATAGACTAATAGAGTAAAACAATACGTGATCTTTTTTCATGATGGAGGGATGTTTATATTTTTAAGAGAATAAATATGATAAAATAGACGTGCGGGGGTGGATAAAAAGTTGTAAGTTTTGTCTGAGGGGAAGTAGGAAAGAAACAGGAAAATATCAAAGATAAAGATATTGTATGTTCGGAGCTGACAGTTTGATTTGATGGTGGGGTATACCTACCTATGCCCCCGTCAATCAGTCTTACTTGTTACTGACACTGATACGACTTAACGTGCAGTTTGTCCTATACTACTTATATCCATTCTACCCAATTAATCTGGTCTTTTATAGTCTAATCTAATATAATCCAATGTAATTACATGAAAGAATTCAAGGAATAAAGACAAACATTTTATTGTGGATCAAATCAAACATAGAGCAAATATGAAATGTTTGTTGTCATTTTAAATTTAAATTCTTAACTTGGCGTAACAACATTAGACCACCCGTAGTGGTTAAGAAAAATAATGCCCCCACCATGGGGCATTATCCGACACGTGTCATCCCAATCAGCATGGGGCGTTATTGCAAAAGTGACGTAGTGGGAATAATGCCTAATAATGCCCATTCCAATCATTAAAAAAAAAAAAACCAATATATTCTCTCATTGGCCAGTCAAACCAAAGTCAAGCCATCACAATCCCATTTTGGCGTTTTAATAAACACGCCGGTAACATTTTTTTTCAAAAATAACGCCGGATAACGCCTACCGTAATGGGGGTGGGGGCGTTTCCGGGCGTTTTTTTTCAATTTAAAAAAAAAAAGTCCCACTACAGGTGGTCTTAGCATGTACAATCTAGCACCTTGCTAGTTTTCTTTAAATGAAATCCACCTTAAAAAAAGAACGGTTATCCCATTAATCCCAATGTTAATGTTTAAATTTTAACTAACTTTTAAATGCTATATACTGCATACAAATATATTTTTAACGGGAATATAACTTCAAATAAAGTTTTGTAAAACAATTTGTTCCCCTCATGAAGTGGTAAACAATTGGGATCCCGTAATTTAAATGATCTAGTATGAGCTTGATCTTGTTTAGGCCCATCTTGATTCGAGTAACAGACTGCCCCATAGTTGTCAATAGCGATTGTAGTGTCGCTATTATGGTTGTAGCGATGGATAGCGAGAATAGTGACACCTTTTTTTGTTCTTTTAAATATAAATAGCATATAGCTTTAAAATAGTTGGATTAAAGGTTTTGTTAAATATACAGATAAAATAGCATATATTTGATATAATATACATATAAATTTTTTTTCTCATGTATTGCTATTTATAAAATAGCCGCTCGCTATTTATCGCTATTAGCTATAGGTACCTTATCGCTATTCGCCATTTACAACTATGGACAACCCGGCCCGGACCGTTTGCACCCCTAGACCATAGTGAATAGAGGACGATAGCGCCAAGCTACCTATGCGCAACGTGACGATAGCGATAAAATAGCGGGTGCTTATTCATGTTTAGCGATACACTAGAAGCAAATTTTAAACGTATTTTACATGTATATTTTATCAAAATTCTTGTAAATATGGAAGAAACACGCTTCTTTTTTCATTCCCAAAATAAAAATCCCTAAACACGCTTCTTTTTTCAATCTCTATCTGCTATTTATAAAAAAAACACACCAAAATTCGCTATTTTCACGCTATTTAGGCGCTAAACATCATTTAGCAGGAATCTCACGCTATTCGCTATAGCGAGCGCTATGCTCGCCATTAAAAACTATTGTGTCGCTTTGTACAGTGTCTTATTCTTTTGCGATCTATATTGTAGATGATGGAATAGTGTCATCAGAAGAAGAATTTAGTGGAGGAGAAACAGAAAGCACAAGAGAAGAGCAGGAACTAAAGGATAGGCTGTTAAGGAAATTTGGCGGTCATATAAGTTCCCTTAAACATGAATTCTCCAAGAAGAAGAAAAAAGGGAAGTTGCCAAATGCAGCAAGGCAAACTTTGCTTCAATGGTGGGATTCTCATTACAAATGGCCTTACCCTACGGTAATTTAACCTAATTTCATCTTGTATCCCGTTTCATTATAACTATAACTAGGACTGTAAACGAACCAAACGTTAAGCAAACTGTTCGTGAACCGTTCTGTGGGATGTTCGCTTGTGTTCGTTCATTTATAAAACAAACCAACATGAACAAGAAATTTCGTTCGTTTAGTTAAATGCACGAACATGAACGAACCAAACGTTAAGACTCTTAAGAGAACAGTTTGTGAACCGTTTTGTGGGATGTTCGTTTGTGTCCGTTCGTTTATTAAACAAACCAACATGAACAAGAAATTTCGTTCGTTTAGTTAAGTGAACGAACATGAACAAAAGCCGTCTTCGTTTATGTTCGACAGTTCATTAGTGTTTTTAGTTTTTATGTTATCTAAATACTTTAAAATTCCGACAAATAAAATATTTAGTATCATGTATTAAATATTCTGTTGATGAACGATTGTCTGTGTTCGTTTGTTTTCATTTGTGTTTATGGGCATTAGTTTGTGTTCATGAATGTTTGTTGCCCAAAATTAACAAACGAACATGAACCCGTCCATTTCCTTATCAAACGAACACGAACATAAAATCTCTTTCGGTAAGTGTTCATGAACAATTCGTGAACACATATTTTCTTAACAAACGAACACGAACAATGTATTGTTCATGTTCATTTGGTTCATTTGCAGTCCTAAATATATAACTGTTAAACATGACACGGATCTAATAGTTTCCGACTTAATTAGGGATTGTGTTTTTCAAACACGACACGAATCTAATACGAAGCCATAGGTCCGACTTAAAGTCTAAACAAGTTTGGGTCAGTTTCGGGTCCAACTCACAAACACATTTAGTTAAACAAGTCGTGTAATTCGGTTTCACCTAGTGGGTTTATGGGTGACATGTCTAGCTTTTTTTTAAATGTGTTTTATGTCATAATTTCAACTGATTGAGTATTTATGTCAAAGTTAAAATGTAACGAAAGTACCGGCATCGAAATACGGGGAAATTGGTATCGGTACCGAATACACCGGTTCAGTACCGGTACCGGTATTTCTCGGTGTTTTACCCGTAAATACCGGTACCAAAACACGGGGAAAACCGGTACCGGTACTGAATATACTCGGTACCGGTACCGAATATACTCGGTACTGGTACCAAATGCTCATCTCTAGTATACCCGTAATAATTTTATGTATATTTGTATTTTTAGAGTACCAAATATGCAAAAATATAACAGATTTTAAGGTTCATGTATTTTGTACATGTGAATCTTGTACCTTGTTTTGTTTTATTAAGAATATTTATAAAAGGCACATCTTTTAGTAAAATAGTTAAAACCTTTTGGGGACTTAAATTGATAATCAAACTAAAACAAATTTATACATGTGAATCTTGTACCTTGTTTTGTTTTATTAAGAATATTTATAAAAGGCACATTTTTTAGTAAAATAGTTAAACCTTTTGGGGACTTGAATTGATAATCAAACTAAAAAAAATTCTGTGTGAACCCTATGACATACTTCAAAATATTTCATTTTATGCAACTACCCTTTTTGTGTTTGTTTATTTTCCGGAGATTTTAGTTGATTTCCTATACAGTAAAATAGATTTGTTGTTAAAAATTGTTTGTCCCGTATTTGCTTTATTTATTATAGGATTATACCCTTTATAACGTAACTACTATGCCGAATAAAGTGAATTATTCTTACATCCATTTCTTAATTTTCAAAACTTCGTTGATTCTCTCATTGTTATTTTTTAAACGTTTTGAACTTATCGTCACAAGCATTATTAATATAGGCACTATATTATATTACACAGGTTTAATGGTTGTATGTAGGGCTGCAAACGAACCGAACGAACATGAACAAAACCTTGTTTGTGTTCGTCATGAACTGTTCATGAACACTTGCCAAACGATATTTATGTTGTTAATTTTAGGCAATGAACGAAAACGAACGTTGATAAACATAAATGAACACAAACTAATGTTAATGAACACAATTGGAAACAAAAGAACAAACTTGGATTATGAAATTGCGAAACAAAATTTTAAAATTGGATCAATACGTCTTATTAAATTTTTATTTGTTGGAATTTTTAAATATTTATATAAAATATAAAAACTAAGAACACTAATGAACTATTGAACACAATCCAACATAAACGAACACGTTACCGAACATAAATG
The DNA here is from genome assembly GCF_002127325.2 of Helianthus annuus. NCBI lineage: Eukaryota > Viridiplantae > Streptophyta > Magnoliopsida > Asterales > Asteraceae > Helianthus > Helianthus annuus. The sequence goes on along the minus strand of NC_035449.2, from coordinate 190,812,729 downwards.
AACAAACACGGCTCTGTTCAAGTTTGTTCATATAACTAAACAAACAAATTTTTCGTTCGTGTTCGTTTGTTTAATAAACGAACGAACACAAATGAACTTCCCGCCGAACGGTTCACGAACTGTTCGGTCAACGTTTGGTTCTTTTGCAGCCCTAGTTGTATGATGAAATATTCCGTTTGTTTGACATTTCTTTTGCTAAATGCATTGTTGTAAAAATGAACGATGTAGGAAGCTGATAAAATATCATTAGCGGAGTCAACAGGGCTAGATCAAAAACAAATTAATAACTGGTTTATAAATCAAAGGAAGCGGCACTGGAAGCCATCTGAAAACATGCAGCTAGCAATTATGGGTGGGTTTTCTGGTCAAGATTTCTATGACGACTGAAAATGTCATGGTACCATTGATGCATGTATATTAAACAAACTGTACTTACTCTTATAATAATCATAATTTAATGCTTACAATTGGGGTTAGCCAACACTCTTCATTTCCTGAAATAAGAACGGATGAATGCATATAATAATTTTTGAACAGATTATTCTCGCACCCGTCTGGGTCATCTTGTATATAATAGAGTGGTGAGTAGAAAAACGAAATAACCATGGTATTCTGAGTTGGGACGGTCCTATTTTTCTCAACCGTAGTGTATTGAACTGCAACATGTTTGATAATTCTCTAGAATGGGTTGCGAGACCATAACCTTAGGAACCACCCCGGAAGATCAAGTATGATGTTTTTATGTGTTGTATGTGTATATATACGAGAAGAGCAGTGCAAATAAGGCACAAAAGAACCCCTCTTGCTCCCCTTCCTTGCAGGGGCGAAGGATAAGAGGGGCGGGGAGGGGCGCCCGCCCCCCGAATTTTTCGCTCAGTAGTGTTAAGTGTTATATATGTCGTTTTCGTATAGAAATTTGTGGGTATATACGTTTTCGCCCCCCCCCCCCCCCCCCCCCCCCCCCCGCCGAAAAATTCAAGCTTCGCCACTGCTTCCTTGTATAGGGAGGGGTATTGGGCGTAAGTGCACATGCCATTACCCAAATGATGCATCTAAATTGGGTGTACGTACGACTGTATGACTGTACGTTAGCATGTCTCTCAGTCCAGTATAGGCGTATCAAGTTGGGCGTTGAATTTTTTTTAGTATTGGTTGGCTATTGATGCATATCAATTTTGTTCGGTTCCGATTGGGATAGGGCATGTAATAAAAGATAGAAACAAATTTTTTTGACCCAAAAATATTCAAATCAAAGTGAAAAAACCAAATCCGAACTGAAATACGATCGAAAAATCAAACCCAAACAGTAATTTAGAAACCCAAATACCAAATTTTGGGTTTTTGGTTCTGTTTGAGCCCAAAACTGACTTCTTATGAAAACAAGGATTAACAAAAAATATGAAATTATTAAAATCACAAATGATACCTTCTTCTGGTAGTCTCGAATTTGTAAGTTGTTTTTAATGGTTGTTGATTAAGGACGCGTATATACTATATACATGTCATTTAACATTTAGGGGCTGTTTGGCAACTTCTGAATGATTAAGTGCTGAACCACTAATAGGTCTGAATCATTAAGTGCTGAACTAGTAAAAGGTCCGAACCATTAAGAGCCAGTATAATGCTTAACAGTTCAGAGGCAATGTCTGACCAATTCAGACTTTAGGTCATAACCATTCTCACTCAGTATAATGGTTAACCATTCAGAGGCAAATGTCAAATGTCTGAACCATTTAGACATCTGCTCACGAAATAAACAGTCTGAACCATTAAGAGCCTCATTAAGAGTTAAACAAACAGTCCCTTAATGTCACACCCCAACCGATGGCGGAAACATCGGGATGAGACGAAGTGTGTATAGATTGCTAGAGACGTCATAACACTATGTGACAATATCTAATTAAATTCAAATTTCATTTCAAAACTAAATGTCATACAAAATTAAAAGGAAATAACAACATTGTTTCAACAAATAACATGACAAACAAAGATAGATAAATCTAGGTGTGTATCTAGTCCACCCTAAACTTATTTCATCAATCATTCATACTTCATTAGTCAACCTGCAACATGTATTAAAATAGAGTTTCAATGCAAAGGCAATGAGCGAGTATACAAGTTTGTTTACATAGCATAATAGAATAAAAGGCTCAAATCCAACATGATTCATAATATGTGAATTACTAGTATGCAATTTTGGCGTACACTATGATCAAACCCAAGAATCCAACGCATAAAATAGCCTAATCCCAATTGATAGCGGGATGGTAAATGTTTAACTTAACAATACCCCAAGTTTAACGGGCGGTGCGTAAATCCTATAGCGCTATAATTGTTAAGGTGGGCTAGCAAAGTTAATGAGCATATACGTTCCAAATCGTTCAAATACAGCATCCAAGAATCATAAGTAAAGCACATTAGTTTCATGTTTGTACAAGGATTGAGTATGTTTAGTTTAGTTTAAAGATGTTTGCATAATTATACATGTTGCATCCCAAAGTGTAAAGGGGAAAAAGGGATCGAGTATACTCACATAATTGCCAAGTCTTCCGGTTATCCAAGTGTTGACGAGCGTAAAAGATTTGGAGGATGGAACACCGAGGTCACCCTACATGGGTAAACGACGGTGCATGAGTAAACGGGAGTCCAAGAGAACGGACGAGAGTGTTATCCTAGACGTTTAAAATATCGCGAACTTGTTATTATTTATTAGGTTAAAAATAAATAATCCTAATATTTATGTTTTACAAAATTTGGAATTCGTATATTATGTTGTCTTGATATATATATAAAAAAATATAGTTATAAAAGAATTCATGCTATAAATTTAGAGATTTGGTTATAAAGAAAACGAATCAAAAAGAAAAAGAATAAAAAAAATCGTTTTGAAATTATATACGTATTGTTTTGTGGATTTTACGAAAAACGGGCAGAGTTTTCTCTGTTTTTGGATGATCCCGACAACCAAAGTGTCGATCATTATTTCAAAACTCAACAATTAATCAACATTATATGTAAAATTATCGTCAATGTCAAAACGTAAATAATTACTACATATAACGGTTCGAGTTCGTTTTCAAAACAATAAATATTTATCTAAACAAATAAAAAAATAAACAAAATTTGTGTCATTAAACTTTTACTACTTCTCGTGCCACCTCGAGACCGAGCTTAACTGCAGTTGACCACGCTGACCCGGTCGACCGAGTTGATTCATAAATTGACTTTATTAAAAAAATAACAACCACCACTAAACTGAAATTAGTTTTTGTATTGGATTAAGGGGTATTATTACTTTCAAATCATCAACAGCATGTTATCTTTTCCATTATGAACCTATCGAACAAACAGAACAAACCCACAAAAAAAATCACAATTCCGATCTAGTTCAGTTTCTTTATTCGACTGTTGTTCCATTTGTATTGAAATAAAAGAAAACAAATTGATTGAGTTAAAGAGTTGACTCGGATCCGACGTAAACTCCGATTCCGAGCCAAACCTGAGCCGTTGACCTGAGACCCGAGTCGTATGATGACCGGAGTGGACTGAGGTCGAACGGGACTCGAACAAGAGAACGGAAGCTGAACCGAAACAAATCCAGGCTCGATCCCGAGCCACCCGATTCAACTGAACCGAGACCTGAACTCGTTGCCGTTGTCAGCCGGGCCGGAGCTCCGATGACCTGAACCAAAAACAAAACTGAACGAAAATCGAATCGGATTTCAAACAAACAAGACCTGAACCGGATTCTAACCTGAACCGATTCTAACTCGAAACCCGAATCGCGAGTCGCCGCCCATCGTTCCGATCTACCGCCGCCCATCGTTCCGTTCTATCGCCGCCGTCGAGTGGCGGTGTTGCTGCTGTTGTTTGTGTGGGACAAGGGAGAGGAGACGAGAGTGGTAGAGGTGGGGGGTCGTGCCCGGTTCGTTTGGTTGTGGCTCACCGGAAAGGCGGCGCCGGAAGGGTCGTCGGAACCCTAATCCGGTGACCGGATTTTTAGAGAGAGGGAGATGGAGGGATGCTTGTGAAGGTTGTGAGTTGTGTGGTGTGTTGTCTGCTTATACAAATCGAGAGAGGTAGGTGTAGGGTTTCTTGCCATTTAGTTTTAGGAAAAGACTAATAAAGTCCCTCAACTTTGAAAGGTCAATTAATTAGCTGAAATAACTTAGTTTAAGTTATAAAACGTAGTTGACCAAACTAACTAGGTTATTTTGTTATTTGGCTAACTTTAAAAGTTAACGACTAACTAAATTTATTATAGAAGAAAACTTTTAAATAGTGAACTCAATGTATTTTAAATAACTAAACTATAAATAAATAATCATTTTTTTTTCGATTAAAGCGAGACGACGAACACAAGGATATGAAGTTTCTAAAAAAAAGGAACATGAACAACGGTTTTCTAAATATGGAAAGTTATGAAAACGCGGAGCGTTACAGTCTCCCCTCCTTTAGGAAATTTCGTCCCGAAATTTATTCAGGAGCAAGACTTGAAAGGATTTTGGCAAAGAGAAGAGATTCGTTTAAAATTGAGGCTTGTATGAAGAACGGAGAATAACGGAGATGTAAGGGTTAAACGATTGATCTAATAGGCGATTACAAGTATAAGAATGTCATACGTATCGGATAGACAAAAGTAGTGCGCTAAGAATTGAGTCTCGTCGTGGATAATCGGTTATAAGGCGTTCGTGAGTTGTTTAAGGTTTGAATTAGGTCCAAAGGTCTACAAAACACTGAATCTCTCATGGCACATTTTCACGAAAGTTTGGTAACATGGTGAAAACACTTATATATAGGAAGTACCAGCGGCGTATCCACCATGTTTCAACCGTGTTACGTCTGTTTCGTACTCGGTGTCATGATACGTTCCGTGTCTTACCATACGCAGTAGTACACTCTATGATTCTCATACGCCGATTACTATAATCCCGTGTGCACCCGCGATTACATCAATCGTCGCCTGATCCGCATAGCTTGTACTAGTTGCGTATGAATTACGGTATACATAAGTCTTGAAAATAAGATCGCATGTGAATGAAAAAAAAATGTAACATATAAGTATGTTTGCGTTCCAAATAGTATAAGACCAACGTAAGCGAATCCCTCGGGTTTCGCTCGCGTATAGGCGCGAAAGTATAAATTTTGAGTAAAAAGCATGAGCATAGCATAAGTTCAAACGTGATCACGCACATGAGCATAAACACAAAACGCATGTCAGGGGTATGAGTAAAAGTATAAGCATAACGTGTACAAAAAAAAGTATAAATGTGAGTATAAACATGAGTATAAGTATAAACACAAGGCGTATGAGTACGAATACGAGTATAAGTGTGAACATAAGATGTATGAGCATAGATATGAACGGGAACATAGGTGTAAAACATGAAGGTTTAAGTATGAATAAAATATATATATGTACGAATATAAGCGTAACAGAGTTGTACAAGTGTAAATGAAAACATAAAATGTATGAATGTGAATATGAATGTAGTATAGACATGAATGTAAGGACAACGTAAATGTATAATTGTGAGTGTGTGTATAAACGTAAAACGTATGAATTTTGAACCATGAGTAATACATAAATGTGTAAGTGTGAACATAAGTGAAGGCATAAAATGCATAAACATGGATGTAGGAAATACTTATTTGTTTATAGTATAAATCGAAATACACAAGTTTATGTGCGTAAAAGATTAAAACCTTGAGTATGAAAGAAAAAGGAAACGAGTGACACGCGCGAGATTGCTGTGAGACATTGACTAAAACGGGTAAAATGATATGCATATATAGTTGTTTGCGCAAAACGTGAAGTTAAAATAGATTGAGTTGTCGTGGGATGTAGAATCTAGTTTGTGCATGTAAGGAGGTATAAAACAACTACCGGTTACGTGAAACGTACTTTGTAAAAGAATGGGAATACTACTATGATTTTAAAGGAGTTTACATAAGTTGAAAATTTGTTGGTTCTTATGAAGTTTCCTTGCCCACGTGTTTTGAATTTAATTGGCTTATCGAGTGCGGTTTTGAAAAAAAATTCTAGGGGTTAACAAGTTCGCATCGCTTTAAATAACTTTGTATTAGAAAATTTTGAAGTTTACAAGATTCTTGTGAAAAAGTTAATCCATAGAAAAAAAGAATTTGGTATATGAACTTAGTGATCGTGAAAGGTGTCCTTAATAAAATGTTTCTTTTTTTTTTTTTTTTTGATGATCTTGGAAAGAGTTTCGATAAACGATCGGATAATATTTGTAATATTTTGTATGAAAAGTTGGTTTGATTATCAATTGAAAAATAACAATCTTTTGTATAATATGATGCAAGACGAGTGCGTTTTAGTAATTACGTGGAATACGAAATTTTGTGGGCAATGAATTTATTAAACCGACTAAGTTGGTGAGTAGCATTTCGCAAAGTTTTGAATATTGAGAAACAAGTGTCTACGGAAAAGTTAAAAATTTCACGTGTGTAAGCTATATGAAAATATAGATTGTAGGATAAGAAGTTCATTCATATAAACAATGCATTTTGAAATAATTAGAGATTTGACTAATGATAATCGATTTAGGTGTATAAATGATCGCGTTTACATAACATAGTCTATTAAAAGAAAGTATTGGTAACGATCACCTAGGTAAGGGAATCACCCCTAACCCATTGGTGAGGTCGTTGTAAGATGAGAAAAAGAAGCGCAGTTAATCGTCAAGGTAAGGAAATCACTCATATCTCGACGATATGTCTCCACTTGTTGTCACAAAAAGAAAAATGTAAATAAAATTACGAGAAATTATGCATGCTAATAATGCGTAATTGTATGAAAAGTAATAGTATGATGTATGCGCAAAAGTGAAATCTCACAAATAGTTCAAAATTGACAAGAGAGAATTTCATCATAAAAGATCGAAAATAATAAGACGTAAGTTCGATAAAAAGAGACTTGGATGGTTCCAAAACGGAACGTTGACTAACCAAAGTGGTCGAAAGGTCATTCGAAATTGAAGAGCATGCTTTGGCCTAATAGATGGTATACTCTCGCCGACAAGTCGGTTAACGGTATTCACCCTTCCGGTTACTACATGCCCCAGTTCAATCGAAAATTCGAGACTTGGCGAGATTTATGTAAAATCAAGGAGTGGGACTAGTCGACTAGGTGCGGGTTTCACCCCTAGCTTGACGAGTTCGTACCCTAAGTGTGGTTGGTACTCGTTGGGTCGAAATTTAATTTCGACACGTTAACGAGGGTCCACTAGAAATTGAATTTGAAATTTGAAATTTGAAATTTCCATTAAGATGTGGATTTCACTCCTAACTTAATGGTGTAATTTCGTGCAACAAAATGAAATCAAGCGAGATGAGAGTTGTTTACCAAATTGTGGGTTTCACGCCTATTTTGATAAACTCGTCTCTTTTGTATAATATGAGTGTTTTCGAGTTTAAGAAAAATCGAGTAAAATGCCTTAGGGAGAGCGTATGTTAAAAGGACAAACGAACAAGCATAAACACATAAGAAGGCATGTCGAGAGTAACACATAAGGATTAGGACAATAAAACAAGTATCGAACATAATAGACAAGACTTAACACACAATGAAACAAATATTAACACATAAGGATGGCATGTCAAGTATTAACACATAAGTGACACATATGTTTAAAAGATCATAAGAGAATAAATAAGCCAAATAAAGTAGCATGCAAGTAGTTTCAAGTAAAACATACGAATAAAGCTCTAAAACTATAGACTAGGTTAAAGCATTCCTACTTTTCCTAATTCCCTATAGTTATGGCTCTGATACCAATCTGTCACACCCCAACCGATGGCGGAAACATCGGGATGAGACGAAGTGTGTATAGATTGCTAGAGACGTCATAACACTATGTGACAATATCTAATTAAATTCAAATTTCATTTCAAAACTAAATGTCATACAAAATTAAAAGGAAATAACAACATTGTTTCAACAAATAACATGACAAACAAAGATAGATAAATTAAGGTGTGTATCTAGTCCACCCTAAACTTGTTTCATCAATCATCCATACTTCATTAGTCAACCTGCAACATGTATTAAAATAGAGTTTCAATGCAAAGGCAATGAGTGAGTATACAAGTTTGTTTACATAGCATAATAGAATAAAAGGCTCAAATCCAACATGATTCATAATATGTGAATTACTAGTATGCAATTTTGGCGTACACTATGATCAAACCCAAGAATCCAACGCATAAAATAGCCTAATCCCAATTGATAGCGGGATGGTAAATGTTTAACTTAACAATACCCCAAGTTTAACGGGCGGTGCGTAAATCCTATAGCGCTATAATTGTTAAGGTGGGCTAGCAAAGTTAGTGAGCATATACGTTCCAAATCGTTCAAATAGAGCATACAAGAATCATAAGTAAAGCACATTAGTTTCATGTTTGTACAAGGATTGAGTATGTTTAGTTTAGTTTAAAGATGTTTGCATAATTATACATGTTGCATCCCAAAGTGTAAAGGGGAAAAAGGGATCGAGTATACTCACATAATTGCCAAGTCTTCCGATTATCCAAGTGTTGACGAGCGTAAAAGATTTGGAGGATGGAACATCGAGGTCACCCTACATGGGTAAACGACGGTGCATGAGTAAACGGGAGTCCAAGAGAACGGACGAGAGTGTTATCCTAGACGTTTAAAATATTGCGAACTTGTTATTATTTATTAGGTTAAAAATAAATAATCCTAATATTTATGTTTTACAAAATTTGGAATTCGTATATTATGTTGTCTTGATATATATATATAAAAAAATATAGTTATAAAAGAATTCATGCTATAAATTTAGAGATTTGGTTATAAAGAAAACGAATCAAAAAGAAAAAGAATAAAAAATATCGTTTTGAAATTATATACGTATTGTTTTGTGGATTTTACGAAAAACGGGCAGAGTTTCCTCTGTTTTTGGATGATCCTGACAACCAAAGTGTCGATCATTATTTCAAAACTCAACAATTAATCAACATTATATGTAAAATTATCGTCAATGTCAAAACGTAAATAATTACTACATATAACGGTTCGAGTTCGTTTTCAAAACAATAAATATTTATCTAAACAAATAAAAAAATAAACAAAATTTGTGTCATTAAACTTTTACTACTTCTCGTGCCACCTCGAGACCGAGCTTAACTGCAGTTGACCACGCTGACCCGGTCGACTGAGTTGATTCATAAATTGACTTTATTAAAAAAATAACAACCACCACTAAACTGAAATTAGTTTTTGTATTGGATTAAGGGGTATTATTACTTTCAAATCATCAACAGCATGTTATCTTTTCCATTATGAACCTATCGAACAAACAGAACAAACCCACAAAAAAAAATCACAATTCCGATCTAGTTCAGTTTCTTTATTCGACTGTTGTTCCATTTGTATTGAAATAAAAGAAAACAAATTGATTGAGTTAAAGAGTTATACCGAAACAGTGAAGACTCGGATCCGACGTAAACTCCGATTCCGAGCCAAACCTGAGCCGTTGACCTGAGACCCGAGCCGTATGATGACCGGAGTGGACTGAGGTCGAACGGGACTCGAACAAGAGAACGAAAGCTGAACCGAAACAAATCCAGGCTCGATCCCGAGCCACCCGATTCAACTGAACCGAGACCTGAACTCGTTGCCGTTGTCAGCCGGGCCGGAGCTCCGATGACCTGAACCAAAAACAAAACTGAACGAAAATCGAATCGGATTTCAAACAAACAAGACCTGAACCGGATTCTAACCTGAACCGATTCTAACTCGAAACCCGAATCGCGAGTCGCCGCCCATCGTTCCGATCTACCGCCGCCCATCGTTCCGTTCTACCGCCGCCGTCGAGTGGCGGTGTTGCTGCTGTTGTTTGTGTGGGACAAGGGAGAGGAGACAAGAGTGGTAGAGGTGGGGGGTCGTGCCCGGTTCGTTTGGTTGTGGCTCACCGGAAAGGCGGCGCCGGAAGGGTCGCCGGAACCCTAATCCGGTGACCGGATTTTTAGAGAGAGGGAGATGGAGGGATGCTTGTGAGGGTTGTGAGTTGTGTGGTGTGTTGTCTGCTTATACAAATCGAGAGAGGTAGGTGTAGGGTTTCTTGCCATTTAGTTTTAGGAAAAGACTAATAAAGTCCCTCAACTTTGAAAGGTCAATTAATTAGCTGAAATAACTTAGTTTAAGTTATAAAACGTAGTTGACCAAACTAACTAGGTTATTTTGTTATTTGGCTAACTTTAAAAGTTAACGACTAACTAAATTTATTATAGAAGAAAACTTTTAAATAGTGAACTCAATGTATTTTAAATAACTAAACTATAAATAAATAATCATTTTTTTTTCGATTAAAGCGAGACGACGAACACAAGGATATGAAGTTTCCAAAAAAAGGAACATGAACAACGGTTTTCTAAATATGGAAAGTTATGAAAACGCGGAGCGTTACACTTAATGATTCACAAATCATTAAAATCATCATACACAAGACCTATCAAGTGCAAAGATCAAACGATGAATCAAGACTACGATAATCAAAACTTGGGAAATGAATTACAAATCATCACGTGCAACAAATCTCAAAGGTGAAAGACCAAAACAATATATGATGAAGACTTTAAGACTACAAAGCTCAAGTGTGAAAGAACCTCTACAAAGATCAAAGAATGATACATTAACAGATTGATTGGGAATTAGAGAGATATTTCATTTAAAACTTAATTAACTAATAGTTCTCTAATAATACTTTCTATTAACATTCTTAATTGAACTAAACAAATTGAAAATTAATTGGAGGGACTTTGAATTTTGACAATGGAAGTGGAGGTGGGAGGGTTTAACATGCTTGCGTGGGTTTCCGCCCGGGTGGCCGCGGGTTCGAGTTCACTCTGGTATCAATATTGGGTAATTCCAGTGCGGCTGGACCTTAGGGGGGGCCTGGGATTCGAACTCGTTTGGGGGTTCAATTCTTGAGGGGTGTGTACCGCTGAGCCATTAAAAAAATAGTATCTAGTTGGTATCTTTCTATTTGTAGGTTGTAATGATGTTAGGAGACAAAAAGTTTCTAAAAATAGAAAGAAAGCAACATGTTTCACTAAACACCACCATGAAAAGTAGATGTCTAAGATTATAGGGTGTGGAGGAGGGTAGTCCTCAAAGAATGCTCCGTTACGTAGGCGTACACGTAAGCGGGTGTGAGGATGGGCCTGAATATATATATATATATATATATATATATATATATATATATATATATATATATATATATATATATATATATATATATATATATATATATGTAAAGAGTACTGTACAATATTGCTTATCGTACATTACGTACGCTTCAATCTCAGCCGTCAGATCATTTTCCCGCATTTTAAAATCGCATGTTGTTTTTTTATAACAATTTCGCATGTGATAATTTTTGATGAATTCGCATGTTGTTTTTTTGTACCAATTTCGCATGTGATAATTTTGATGAAATAGCATGTTGTTTTTTTTATAACAATTTCGCATGTGATAATTTTTGATGAATTCGCATGTTGTTTTTTGTACCAATTTCGCATGTGATAATTTTGATGAAATAGCATGTTGTTTTTTTGTAACAATTTCGCATGTGGTAATTTTGATGAAATCGCATGTTAAAAAACCAACATGCGAAATTGTTACAAAAAAACAACATGCGAATTCAATGCGGGAAGATGATCGGACGGCTGAGATTATAGCGTACGTAATGTACGATAAGGGCATTTGTACGTTAACCTAACCCTATATATATATATATATATATATATATATATATATATAGGCTAATTATAATGAGAAAACCCATTCCAGTTGAGAAAACCTAGAAAACTCTCACATGTGGCTAGGATTGATCCACGTTTGCTTTTAGATTGAGATGAGATAAGGGCATAATCGTCATTTTCTTTTAACTTTGAGTGTTGAGATGTGTAAGTCTGTGTGTGAAGACTTTTCTACTTTTCTTCTTCTTGTCATGCTTTTCATTTAATACAATTGTACTTCTTTAAACTCTCACATCTAACTCATATCTTCTCTTTTGTTTTGTATATAGATATTCATATCTCTCATCTCACATCTCATTTATTCCAACCAGAGGGTGGAGTGAGAGAAAGAAACCATATTCACCATTGAAGAGTTTTTGCATTTAACATGGCTGATTTTAAACAGCCAACAACCTCGGACTGTTGCCGGTGGTACGGGGACACTCAATGATCATCCGGGTTCACCCTTAAATGTTGTCCCACATAATCTTTTACCTGATTTTGCATTTAATGAAGATGAAGATGCATTGGGTGAGAGTAGAGTTGTTGAAGATGCTGAACCTATTTCTGAAGAGTTTTCAGGTGAGTGATACTTTTTTTTTCATTTTTATTAAATGTACAGCTTTAAATGCATACGAGTAGTTGTGTAAACTAAGGTTTTCTTGTTTAGATTTTCATTGGATTTTTCTTGATATTTTTTTTGTTTTTTGTTTTTTTTTTATGTGTAGCCTCAGTTTTGAATCAAAATGGCACAAATGATGATGAAGATGGTGTTCAGAATTGTACTTTTACACAACTGCTATCCACAGGTCATTTGTTTATGTGAAACCATGAATTTTTTTCCATAGGGTTATTGTAACACCCCTTGTTTTAATGTTTGTAGTTTGTTATTATTAGTTTTTTTTTTGTTGGTAGAGGAGGAAAAAAAGCAGATGATGTGTTGGTTAGTTCGGTTGAAAATGTGTTAAACTTGTGTTAACAATACCATTTTTATTTTTTATTTTTATGAAGCAAGCTTTTATATTTTGTAGAAGATAAAAACATGTGTGGTTACACTTGTATTAACTTTTTATACTTTTTTGAAGGGGAAAACATTCCAGATTACATTTTTGGAGTAGGGTTCACACGGAAAGTGTGTTTTTCCTAGAAAGTCTAGGAAGCGATCTGGTCCATCCGATTGGTGTGTTTAGGGGTTGAGATTAAATCAGTGGCAATCTTGTAATATTTGAGTTTAATTAATTGATTGTTTTAAATGAGTAGGGGCAATTTTGTCAATGGCCGTGTTTTAAATCAATTAGATAACCGCCCAGTTCCTAATTTCAAGCGATTTCCCCCCTCTCTCTCTCCAAACCCATCTTGGAAATCCCAATCCCTACCAAAAATAACTACAATCATAGAAGAATATAACTTTAGAAAAGATGGAGAGCACCGGATCAAATTAAAACACTTCTCCATCTCCACCATCTCCGAGTTCGTCATCACCATTCAAATATTGTTCTTATCATCTCCGTTTACTTGACGATGTGTTTTAACAGCAAACAAATTAATACAGTTGTGTTTTAGCAACAAGCAGATTCATACATTTGTGGTTTAGCATACAGATTCATACAGATGTGTTTTAACAACAAGCAGATTCATACAGTTGTGTTTTAGCATTCAGATTCATACAGATGTGTTTTAACAGCAAACAGATTCATACAGTTGTGTTTTAACAGCAAGCAGATTCATACAGATGTGTTTTAACAGCAAGCAGATTCATACAGTTGTGTTTTAGCATTCAAATTCATACAGTTGTGTTTTAGCATCCAGATTCATACAAATGTGTTTTAACAGCAAGCAGATTCATACAGTTGTGTTTTAGCATTCAGATTCATACAGTTGTGTTTTAACAGCAAACAGATTCATACAGTTGTGTTTTAACAGCAAGCAGATTCATACACTTGTGTTTTAGCATTCAGATTCATACAGTTGTGTTTTAACAACAATCAGATTCATACAGTTGTGTTTTAGCATTCAGATTCATACAGTTGTGTTTTAACATCAATCAGATTCATACCCTGTGTTTTACCATCTTTATATTGTGGGATCTATAAAAAATTTGACTTTAGCCCTGTAAATTGTTAAAACACAGCACCAAGAACATGCTGATAAATTCCAGTAATCTTCTGAACAATGGAATATGCGATGTAATGTGACATAGACAATAACATAAAACACATTCAGATTGTTAAAATGCAAAAGAACTATTAAAACACAACCTGATTATATATTGACTTCAGAGTGTTAAAACACACTGACTTCAACCTCTCTGACTGGTAACACATATCACTAAGAACATGCTGATAGTTTTCAGATAAACACATTGACTTCCAGATTTGAATTCGAAAATAATAAAAATTCCGAAAATCATGGAATTTTAGTTAATGAAGATACATCCAAAAATACAATTAAAATGTGAAATTACATGATGGCCCTTCTACTTAAAATCCCTCAATGACACATGTCCAATTCTTATTCCTTCCTAGACTTTCTAGGAAAAATAGATTTTCCACCCAACTCCTACTCACATTTTTGGATTACATAAAAAAATGCACTATAATCTACATTTTTTGGTGACATCAAAAAAATGTACCACCATGTTTTGTTTGCATTTTAGGAAAACGTGTTAAACTTGTATTGAGAATATAGTTAAATGCATCAGTTTGTTAGGTTTCATGTTACAAGTAAATTTAAACAATACAATGTTTTCTAAAAGACTTGTGACCCTTTTAGTAGGTATTCATGCAGACGAGGAATTTTATGTTCACCACACACCCAATGGCACTAGAATGTGGAGTCCTAATGTTCCTATTGTTTTAAAGCCTGCTGTTGGTTATGTACATGAAACATGGAAGGACGTGTTCAGTATGTACAAGGACTATGCTGTGTATTCTGGGTTTTCTATCCGTAAGGGGCAAACCAAGAAATGGAAAGAGTTTGTCACTCACCAGTACATAAGGTGTACTAAATATTCAAAACCACATATTAAGCGTAAAACTGATACCTTGGAGCAGTCAACCTTGACCATCAGGCAAAGTAATTTCACAGTGACAGATTGCAAGGCTAGTATACTGGTTAAGTTTTCTGAGGGCAGCTCTATGTGCACAGTGGTAGGGTTCCATGAGCACCATAATCATCCCTTTGTTGAGCGTTTTAATCGTGACCTAAGTAGGATTTCAAGGAAACTACCCTTTACATCCAAACAGTTTATCCATAACATGAGTATGAACAGAATTGGTCCAATTGTTTCTCATAGAGTTTTAGTGTTCCTGATGGGTGGACATCACAACGTACGTGGCACGCCAACTGATTTTAAGAACTGGAGCCAGTCGGTTAGGCTTTATATTGGTGACCGTGATGCGCAACTTGTTACAGATCATTTGAAAGAAAGATCTGAGAGCTTACCAGACTTTTACTATGAGTTTGTGGTTGAGAAAGGGCAGTTGAGATTGATTTTTTGGGCAGACGAAATTTCCAAGATAAACTATGAGGTGTTTGGTGATGTGTTAGCTTTTGATGCGACTTATCACACTAACAAGTAAGGTTTTGCAAAGTGGCACTTTTTTTCCCTTTAACATATTATTAACTTTTGTTTATTTTCTTCGTCGCACAGGTACAACATGATTTTTGTTCCTTTCACTGGCGTTGATAATCATAAACAATGTGTGACATTCGGTGCTGGCTTGCTATTCAATGAAACCACTGAGTCTTACAAGTGGTTACTTGAATCATTTCTGAAGGCACACAAGAAGCAACCAAAGTTAGTTCTGACGGACCAAGACCCTTCAATGAAAGTTGCCATTTCAGAGGTTTTCACAGACTCTCGGCACCGCCTTTGCATGTGGCATATTATGAAGAAACTTCCCACCAAGGTTTTATTAATTTATGAATCTCTTTTGAGAAGTTTTTTTTTGTTACATTTTCTTAACAGTTTTGTGTTTCGATATGTATAGATTGCTGGAGACCTGTTACAAAACTCTGAGCTAAGAGCATTGATGCATCGTTTGGTGTGGAGTATTCACATGAAGCCATCTACATTTGAGACGCGTTGGCAACTTTTGATGGAGGAATATGGGTTACAAGATCACGACTGGTTGAATGATATGTACTCAATTAGGGACAAATGTTTAGATTTCACCTTAATTTATAGACAAACAAATGATGTTAGGTGGATAAATTAATTAGATTGTTTACATCAGTTTACATCAACATTAAATGTAATACACTAACCAACATAGAAGTTAAGTATTTTTTTTGTTGTTTCTTTTGTTTTAAAGCAATTAACTGGGAAATGTAACATAAGGGCCTGTAACATAATTATATTATACATATAATTATTTCAACCAGTAGCTTTTTTTTCAAAAATGTCATTTCTTAGCAAGCATTTACATTTGATGTAACAACTTTCTTTAAAGTTTCTGTCATTTAATATTAAAGTTTTGTACTTTTGATTCTTCCCTCCTTTTGTTCACCCAACGTGAGAGGTGTATATATATATTTTATTTTTTTGTTATTACACCACAAAGAGACAAGTGGGATTCATTAAATGCTTGTACTATAGTTATCAAATCATGAGAGAGCTACTGATGCATGTGCATAAGATAGAGATAGAAGTTCATATTTTTTCTTTTTCATTATTTATGCCTTTTGTTTCGTGTAAACATCAATGAGATTGTACTTTATGCTTCCTTTTTGTCCAATTTAGATTCCCCATACTGGGTCATTTATATGACATTGTACTTTATTGGTACTATGATATATTTCTTGGATATGGTGTTGGTATGTGTGTACTTTTGGTGCAAATTAGACACTTCCAAGTTGGCAGCATTAATTTATACGACTCTACTTTTTTTTTCTTTATAAAAATATTTTATCTAGGAGTAGTTAGTTTGACCTAAGAGATAACCCAATTTAATATATGTTGTGGCTGCCCTATATGTTGTTACATTTTTTTTGTACTGATTTTTGTAACGAAACAGGTATTTTTTGTATTGATTTTTTTTGTAACAAATTAGTTTGTAATGATAATTACGAGTGTTTGACTAACGCTAATTATTACAGCAAAGAACAGACATATTAGACATAATATTGTATTAGATTTTATTCATTGTCAAAGTGATTAAAAAAGTTATTAAATGAAATTATCTTAGTCAAACTTGCCATTAGTGTACTTATGGTTCGCCAAAAGTTAACATTAAACGTACATATAAAGACATTTGTTCCAGATCAACGACATAGATTAATAGTGAAATACATAGACAGGCAACTGACAAAGTAAGAGTTAAATTGTTTAAGGTGTCCACAAAAAAAAACATAACACTAGCATACGAAGCAGCAACTTACACTGATAATGCATCCTCATGAACCTTTGCTTTCATTAAATTCACATCACAGAGTAGCATGCGTGTAGTGAATTTTTTTCGGAGGGCAAGAATTTGTTTTTGCCTTTTCTTCCAGTGGCCGCTAAAACCACATTCAAAAGGTTCATTGATGCCGTTAAATTTCTGCATGTGCTGCATAAGGAATACCGCGCTATCCATTGGATGCGCAGGGGTCACCCATTTGATATCTCACCTCTTAATCTTGGCTGCTGCGATTTCATCTTTTGCCGGATGTTCGGAACGCTCCAAATAAGCGTCCATCATATGCTTCTGTTAAAAAACAATAAAGTAATCAGTTTTGGTAGGAGTTATTGTTTTTCATCTTGAAGTTTACAAGAAAAGAGAATGACTAACCACTTTGTATGGTGTATCTTTAATGTAGTAATCTTGATGATCCCTAATGCCAACTAAGGGTGTGCGATCAGGCCTGTGGTCTATGACGGTTATTGTGTCGTTTTTCAGATCGAAAACAATCAAGTAATATTGATCATTCTCTAGGATTGGAAAGAAAACCATTTTGATCCCAATGAACTCATATGCACCGCCATCCGCCATCCTTACGCTGAACGTTTTCATACGTTCATCATCATCACAAGCAGAACCTGTCAATAACCAGCTGTCCTGTTTTTTTTTTATTGAAATAAGATGTGTCAATAAGCTGGTGCAAGACCCGAATTCCAATAATTAAAAAAAGTCTTTTAAATAGGCAAGCTGGTTGAAGACCCAAAAGACTTAATAAATTCAAAATCATAGACAAAGATCAAACAATATAGTATGAATACTTACTATCACAGTTGTTCTAAAATAAATACGCGTCAAGCAGCCATCGGTTCTTTCTAGTTCTTCATAATTTATTAAATCTACCCAAGCATCAACCACATCAGAGAACACCTTCACTTCCTCCCTCAATGTGCGCATCAGCGTCTTTGTGATTTCGATGCCGTAAATACTCTTGAATATAATATCTCTATGTAAGACAATGTTAAATTTATAAATTAAATTCTGGATATCAAAAATCTAGGAATACTATGTTTTACTTATATTTTATATAACTGAACTTACTCAGCAGATTGACCGAATTTTCTTGTTACCCCGGTGGACAAAGAGATGACCATTTTCCGTGGCCTGTATGTTGTTTATGAAAAAACGTATGCTGCTATACATTTAAAAGAAAATAGCTTTGCTTAATGTAACAACTAGTATTGTATAATTTAAAAGGAAGCTTACATTGAGTATTTGATATCGAACAGAAAATCCCATATACGCTGTTCTTCCGATGTAATTTCGATTTCCAATTCGTCATCATGGTCATCACATGACCGGTTGAACCTACCAATTGGTTTTATTCGTTTTGATTCAAGTTCCTTTACCTAAGCGTTACTTGTGATATCATTTTCAGCGGCTCCCTTGCCTGCTTATTTTTTTTTGTTCGTTAGTATTAATAAAAAAATTCCAAGTTTATTATAATTTTTGAATGAAGTTAAAAACATGTAGAACTTACCATTGATTTTATTTTTGGTCTCTTCTTTTTTTGATTTTTTATCTTCTTGATTCATGGCATCACTTTTTTGCACATCAATTGGTACGGAAGTTTCCGTATTATCTGTTTCATCGACATCAGCACCTGCATTTTTTTTTTGGTTTTTATAATTCTAATTATCTGTTGTGTACACAAAATAACACATGTTCACGTTTTTTTTTTATTTTTTATTTTTGGAATCATGACTTACCTAGTTCGGTGTCTTGTGTGAGTAGGTGAAAGGTAGGGCCATCAAGAAATTCTTGCATGTTTTGTGTTTCGTTACTGCTGTCCAATTCTATTCATTTACATGTACACATACATGTACATGTTAGTTTTTTGTGTATTATCGGTTCTTCTTAATTTTTGTACACATGTAACAGGTTATACGTGAGTTTATATAATGGTTGAATGAAACAAAAAAACACGTAGAACTTACTTGTCGGTGTAGCTTTCTTCTCTTGATGTTTTGCCTGATTTTCTTCGTCGCGTGTCACTCCACATGCGCCACTTTTTTGTGTACTAGCTGGTGAACCTGGTATCGTATCTGTGCCACCTTCTTCATCATGTATGATCTCTTGTGTTTTGTCACCCTCACCCCCATCTACTTAGTTAAAGCCGATCACATACATATATGTTACGTTTAGTTTGCATTTTTGCACATACATAAGGTGGTTAACTTTACTTTTAGGTGATTACTTTGTATTACTTTTTTACGTTATTGTTAATTAAAACATGCTACATTTTTTTATTTGCAGAAAAATGTAACATTGATGTAACTATGATTTTTTTTTTTGTATCTACAATTATTGCACCTCTATGGTGATGTCTATGTTTCTATAGCTTTTTTCGTTAGGCATCACATTACCGCATAGTATATTGAGTTACAAATACGTACGAATACTTTTTTCGTGTAAGCGATTATTGAATGTAAAAAAGTAAGTAGGTATGTAAAAAAGTTTATACCATCAATGTTTGCCACTTCAGCTGCAGTTGCGGCATTATCTTGATCTTCTGCATTTGGCAAAAAAAAAAAAAAAAACTAATTAGTTACAGTTTGTAGTAAAAGTTAATACATATTCAGGGTAGTGATTTATCCGTCATTCGTATTACCTTCTGTGTAATCATTTTCGGGGTTTTGCATTGTGTTGTTGAGAGACATGAGGACCCCGACAATTTTTTTCTGTGGGGTATTAGGCGCCAGCCATACCCTTGTTTTCCTAGAGTGAACAATTTTCTCATACCGTTCTATCAATTTCTTAACCTGCTCATTGTGTGGATGAGCATTAAACACCACATCCAATTTTGTTTGCACTGTCAGCTTTTTTGCTTCCATGACATCCAAATGTTTTTTAATAAATTCAATCTCATTCTACAAAGAAAGTTTTAAAATACGGTTTGTAACTAATGTTGAAAAAAGATAATTATTTTTAAACTGGTTATGATTAGTAATCTTACAATAAGAACTTCATCATTAACTCGTAACTCAGTTTTTCTTGAATCTCGTTTAACCACAGCAACTTCATGCAACTTGCCTCTTCCAAAACCACCTGTTTTTATCTCCAATCTTTCTTTCTTTTTCAGTTCATTTTTATTCCAGAATACGATTGGGTTTATTGACCGGTCAACTTCAAGTCCGGTGCATTTAACTCGGTCAACGTATAGCAGCTGTGTAATGCAAAAAAAAAAAAAAAAAAAAAAAAAAAAAAAAACAATGGAAAGTGGTAAGATAACTAAACAAATGTTGTATAGCTATATTTTTTAGTAAGTTTTCTTACAGAAAACACTTACAGCCAAAAGCGTGAGTGGCCCGGAAAATGGAGAATCAGGATCACACCTCTTCCATCCATCTTTACACGATTTAATTTGCTGAATGACATAGGCACACCAATTAATTTTACTGAAATCTGTATTTCCAGTAAAACTTTTCAAAATCCTCTTTCATCCGCCCATTTCTATTACACTCAACCATGACGGTTAAGAATAACATTAGAAAGTCTAGTCGGAAATTGAAACTATTGGCTTCATCACTTGTGACTATAGATTGTGCAAGATTCGTCGGTGCCACAAATCGTGCACGGTATCGTTTTCTCCATGCCATAACAGCAACATCAAGCTTTTCAGATTGTCTTACATTTTGCATGTCTATCCCTTTGTTAGGAATTCCAAGAAGGTCATGGACGGACTCAACATCAACATTTATTGACCCACATGACATCTCAATAGCCATTTCTTCCGTGTTGAAGTGATCCACAACGTAGTGTGCAAGTTTTGCAGGTATGCCACTGATGTTGAATGATAGCATCTTACCAAACCCCATCCTCTTCACGTCCTCTTGTTAATTACTGGTTAGAGACTTGATGCATTTGTACAATTGCATAGGCGCTGAACGTGTTTTTATTTTTGACCACTTAGTGCTTTTTGGTTGTTTCCCACTTCGCCTTAGCACCGTTCATGTTTTCCTTTTTTTTTGTTTCCCTCACCATAACTGCATGCTTTTCTGGCTCAACCGCATCGCCTTTGTGACCCAACGTGTTGTTTTTTAACAAATCTCCAGGTCATCTCTGAGTCGCTGTCCACTGAAACTAAGGCACCAACTTTCAGATATGATTTACATAATTTATAAAGAAGGAAACAAGTTGTGTGTACATACCTATTAATTTCCTTTTCACAATTTTCTTTGCTTTGCTATCCGCCCGTGATTGTTGACCTGTAAATATACATTTTACTAACAATTAGCATTAAAGTATTGAAACGTATATTTATTTAGATTCCTAAAGATCACGTCTAAAACAGTTATGTACCTGCTCTAGTACGTGTTGCTGGCCCGCCCGCATCACCATCAGCTTACAAAGTTCATGTACATAAATATTAGATGTAAAAAAAATGTAACGAAGAAACGTCTATAGAATACAAAAACATACCTTTTTTTATTTTCTTCATGTTTCCCCCGGGGGTCTCCAAATCATTTTCTGGTGAAACTGAGACACCAACTTTGTTTTATTATTTATATAAAACATAATTATAAGACAAGCTAAAGAAAAAAAACGCTTATACGTACTTATTAGCTTTCTTTTTTGCAACTTCTTATCCCGATGCGCTTGCTTACCTACATTTGTACGAGTTTTATATAAATCGCAAACTATTAACAACCTTTACAAAATAGGGGAAGGTTCATTTGAGAAGAAATTTAATGTGAGAAGAAAAAGAAGAAATGACATAATGGTAAAACATTAAAAAGTTTATAACTCCCCCCATTAATTATGTTATCTCTAATTAGTAAAGCAAAAAACATTTTATCCTACACATTTCAAAAATTATCCTACATGTATTTTACACTTACCGAAATTTACCCTACGCATATCTAAATTTATCCTACACATATACTAAAATTTATCCTACACCTGTCGAAAATTTTCCTTCAACCTAAATTATTTTATCTTGAAAGAGTATATTTAAAAGTGAGTTACAAGTTTAATTATTTACTAATTAATTACAATTAAAAATTTACATATATGCCCTTATTAATAACATTAAATACACATATTAAATAAAGTAAAATGGAGGATTTCTATTGGTTTAAAGTTTATTCTTTTTATTCTTACAAATTTTTTCTTCTCATTTGAACCTTCCACTTACAAAATATATGTCTTAACAATAAAAAGAAAAAAGACTAATTTTAAAACTTTTTTACCTCCTCTTGTTCGCGTTGCTGGCCCGCCCGTGCTAGCATCCGGTGTCACTATTTAGAAAGCTTAATAATTAGCATTAAGGTATCGAAACATATGTTTATTTAGATTCATAAAGATCACATCTAAAACAGTTTTGTACGTCCAGTAGTACGTGTTGCTGCCCCCCCCCCTCCCGCATCGCCGTCAACTTAGAATGTTTTTACAAAGTGCATGTACATAAATATTAGATTTTAAAAAAATGTAACAAAGAAACTTTTATACATAAGAAAAAACATACATTTTTTATATTCTCAATGTTTTTTCCGGGTGTGTCCAAATCACTGTCTGTTGAAACTGAGACAACAAGTTTGTTTTATTATTTATTCAAAACATAATTGTAAGACAAGTGAAAGAAAAAAAACGCTTGTACGTACTTATTAGCTTCCTTTTTTGCAACTTCTTATCATGATGCGCTTGCTTACCTTTATCGACAACCGGCGCACGATGACTCTTTTTAGCTGCATTTTGTTAATTCTGAACAACATTAATAAACTAACATCTAATTTAATGCGTAAGCATAATTTATCACAGGTTTTCTAGTTATAAACACCTGGGCTCATTTTTTCCTCGGATCTTTAGTTGTAACAGCGGATGACTGCAAATTATCACGTAATCTAATAAAGCATCAGTTTAAGAGGCTAACTATCTTTAGTTGAATTTTTGTTTTATTATTAAAGTCAAATGCTATTTGGGTATACAAGTTTGTTCAATCAAGGTTTCCCTGTATTTTCATGTTGATAGATTAACTAAAGAATTAACTTTTGGTAGGATTATATGAATGGATAGAGTCTTGTTGTAACTTTCAAGAGTATACCCATAAGATTAAAATAAACAGACTACTCCCTTAAAAAACTTATGTAGTCTATTTTTCTCAATCAAAATTAACACACAAATCAGACTCCCCCCCCCCACACTGCAATTTATCATGTGTTCATCCCTAAAACCCCTAATGCTACCCTGTCATTAACAAAAAGCCAGATGTATGAAGAAACCGAGCACTTTGAAAACCGTTTAAATGTTTATAGTCTCTATTTTCACACACCCCACATCTGTATTTCTAAAAGAAAATTCATAATTAGCTAAAGTTATCAACTTTCTTTTTAACAAGTGAGATTATTTAAAACAAACAAAAAACCCTAACGGTACCTCTCATTAAGAAAACCCAAATGGGTATAAAGGAATCGAGCATTTTGAAAAGTCTTAAAAAACCCTATAATCTCTATTTTAAAACTCCCTAATTCTGTATAGCTAAAACAAAGTTGATAATTTTAGTCATCAAAGAAGCGACGCACCTGAAATCCCCTTGTTTTTAGCCTGATTATTTCCGGCGGTGACCGTTGAAATTCTCCAGTGATTGTTGAATATCTCTGGCGATCGTTGATATTCTACGGCGATTTTGAAGATCTTAAGCGATTTTTGGCCGGTGATTGTGGATATAGTTGAACATCTTCGTTGATTGGGTAAAGATGAAGAATGTTTGATGAAGATTTTTGGAAGAGAGAGAATTTGTTTTGATGTTTTGAAATGACGAAGACTACTGAAGTCCTGAGTGTAATGTCGGCGATTTGAGAGGTCTGTGCATGTGCAGACTTTTGTCTTTCTTGTAAGAGATGAAAATATGTTTCCCATATTACCCTTAATGTACACTCAATGTATTAAAAAAATACTGAAAAGTGGAACTAAAGAAAGACATGGCCCAAACTTAATCTCACCCATTCATTTAGTTTGATTAATGGTGATTAATGGGTTTTCAGGGTTTATTCAACTCAACCGGGTTTTCAATTTATCCTTGCCCTATATATATATATATATGTGTGTGTGTGTGTGTGTATGTATGTGTGTAAGTATGTATATGTGTGTGTGTATATAAAGAAGAAGAGAGAGAGAGAGAGATAGAGGCCCGAAGTGAACGGCTTGGGGAAGACGTTGAGGACGGGGACGACCCTAGGGGGCGGTGTGTTGGGGCGTCGCCGGCCCCTAGGTCGCTCCCCACACCGAGTAGTCTAAGTTGATAGATTTCAAAGTTGCTTCTTCCTTCCCTTTGCTTGGTGCTTTACATTCGCTCGAGTAGTGCCCAATCTTATCACAGTTGTGGCACCTCAAGTTCTTTTATCTGTCTTGTCATTCTTCAGGGTTCTTTTTCTTATCTTCACCCGGTTCATTATTCGTATTCTCACGTTCATTATTCCATCTTGGATTCCCTCTTCCTTGTCCTTGTATCTTCCAAGGCCTCTACCACGTCCTCGATAGTTTTCCACTTTCTTTTCGGTCTGGGTGAAGATAAGCTGACTTTGGGATGAACTTTCATTCACATTTTTGAACTTGTTTATTTCTTCGTATGCCTTCAAACGTCCAACCACATCTTCAAACGCCATTTTTTTGATATCTGCGAATTGCTTGATCGAAGAAACAGTAGGTAAATATTTATCAGGCATAGGGTTTCAAGAATTTTCTCACCACGACCTCTTCTTCCAGTGTTGCTCCCAAGCTCTTGTACTTTGACTGTACTCCACCCAACTTCGCTGCATATTCATCAATACTTTCTATCTCACCCATCTTTAATCCATTTAACTCGCTTCTTAGCATTTGAAGGCGAGCTTTCTGCATTCTTTCTGCACCAAGATACGAACCCTTAGTGCTTCCCAAACATCCTTCGGTTCTGAATCCTTATCCATCTGAGGTAAGGTCTGGAAGATGACACCTAAGGCCAAAAACTTCGTTCTTTCTTCAATTCCCGATCCTTTTTCGTTATCAATTTCATCTTGCAAACTGTTGCTCCCAGGACAACCTTCCCATAACCTTCCATGCTGCATAGTTGGTCGAAGTTAACTTCGGTGCTTGCAAAACAAAACCACCTATAGATTCTTTTACTGTTCCTGAGTTCCTTGGATTCACTTCTTTATCACCGGCCATGATTTGCCTTTAGATTTCTTTTTCGTGTACAAGCAAAACTGAACGAAAAAATTACCAACCCAAGAAAAAACAAATCACCGCCTATTTGTATTCTGACCAATGAAAATAACGATGGCAAAAAGTTCTTCACCGTTGTAATTCCTTCTATATTCTTTAATTCCATTTAATTAAGCCTCATTCTATTCCCACACATCCAAAATCTTATTTTCACATTCTTTTCACTCTATCTCTCACTATATGTATCTATGTATATGTAGAAAGAGATCGAGGAGAGGGCTATGTGAATATTAACACCCTTAATTTATTGTTGTTGACGCAATATCCAAAACAAACAATTAATACTTGACCTGCTTGTTATTATTCTTCTTGTCCTTTCTTCGTCTAATTTTTTTTGAACGACAAATTTCTTTTTTTCCTGTCGTCTGTGTGACTTGAACCCAAGACCTCCCTCTCTCAAGGTGTTTAAGAGCATTCACATACTGGGAATCAAAATCTGTGTGTGGGGTTTTTAAAATATAAAGAGTAAAAAAGTGGTTGTGAGGGGAGGAGAGAGAAAATGTTACTGTTCATCTGTATATTTGGGGGATACTGTTCACCCATTATAATTTTTTAATATATATTAAAAGTGGTTGTGAGTGAAGGAGAGAGAAAAATGTAATGATAAAGGTATAAAAATTTTATTTAATTGAAAAGGAGAGAGAAAAAATATTTGTTTTTAGTGGAAATATATTAATATAGGAGTTGTTTTTTAGTAGAATGTTTGTATATTTAGAGAGTTGAATGTGAATGCTCTAAAGGCTTTGCCTTTACCAATAGACCACCACCCCATTTGTCTAATAACACTCAAAAGAATTTTATATGCAAAATTGCATCCTCCTTTTTTTAATTGGCTTATTAAACCAATTAATGAAACCAACAACACCAACTCCGATCTTTGATTAATAATTCTACCAAAGGAAACGACTTCAATAAATTGAAATTTTGCACAAACTTCAATGGGGAAACCTACCCTCTACTCTTTTTTTCTCGCAAACAAAATCCAAACGGAGCAGATGAGGGCGTACTCAATATTCAGTTCACCGTCTATCGTCTATCGCGATCTTCAACCGTACTTGTTTTTAACCATTTTTGAATCTTAAAGAGCTTAACCAGAGAGCTTAACCAGCTCTGATACCAATTGTTGGCCCAGAAGGTTCAAACAATCGTATTAACAAACATAAACACGAGATATTGGGTGGAAAAACCCGCGACTGTTTCTATTCAATTAGACGAACTTACAAGGGAAAAGGAACATATAAAAACATTAACCTACAACCCTATTTATAACTCTACTAAACTTCCTATCCAAAACATTATGGTGCATTAGATGCTAAGAATTGACATGGAATCATGACCACATACATCAGGGGCGGACCTTTAGTTATGTGGGGCGTAGCCCGGGCTACGGCTCAAGTTTTTACTAGTAGTGTTAAATTTTTTATTTTTTTCGATTTTTATACATAGGACACCCCAGAACAAGTACGAGGACACCCCTCAATTTTTTTTTTTTTTACAAAATAATAAGATGTTGGTAAGCCCAAATAAGTAAATAATAACACATTAGGTAAGCCCAAATAAGTAAATAATACACATTTGCTAAGCCCAAATAAGTAAATAATAGCCCAAAATTGAATGATTATTGATTTGGGCAATTGGGCGGCATGTTTTTTTAATATTGTATAATTGCACGATAAATTTTTTTTTTGGGATACCCCTGAGTTGATGTTCTAGTTCCGCCACTGACATACATTAGGAACGGTTTGGTAACTGAAAACGATGCTTAAAATCGTGAATTAATGGTGTTTGACCTGCAAAAACGAAATGGAACTGGCTGAACCAGTTACCCAGTCGCGCGTCGCGTGGGGACCAGATTGGTCCTACGTGCGGAATGGGGATGGGTTTAACTACGTCAGCCCTTGTCTCATCTCGAATCGCGTGGGAAACAACGGGTTTCCCCGTGTGGCACGGGCGAGCCAAATTTTCAGAAAATTAGTGTTGTGACAGGATTGGTCCCTCAAGTTTATTTAACCTTAGAAATGTATGGTTTAGTTAAATCAAACGAATGTGTTATGTATAATATTGCGTAATAAAACATGCAAAGGCTAAGGATTAGCATGTGAAATAGTATGAGTCTAAAAACAAATAACATAACATCGAATATTCGAAATTTATTGCATAAATTAAGTATCATATTACATCGAAAAATGAAAACGAATCGGCTTACAAAATATGGATAATCCACGAGTGTCACAATTGAGGTTATTTATTTGTTAAAGAAAAATGCATTAGATAACGCAATTTTAAAAAACCAACCTTTTGGTGAAAAGCTAAACCTAGATCTGCAAAACCCATGCCAACATCAAGCTAGATTATAAAATAAACCTTTAATATTGAAACTAAATATGTGGATGGTATAACAATTAGTAATACAAAATGTATTTCCAGATTGTAAGATTGTTTCATGTAAGTTGTTGGAAAAACAACATGGCCGTCTTCGAAAATCACAAAATTTTTTTTGGCCCTGTGCGAGATAAAAAGTTTGGACCCTATTCGTAAATCTCCATACATTCAAATCCAAGCAAATTGGGCCACAAAACCACAAATTCAAAATTCTTAAAAGGCCTAAAAACGATTTTATTTCATAAATCTAGGCCGTTTAAGATTGAGAAAAAACATACCAATTTATTTTAAGTATTTATTGGTGTAGTTTAGGAGTAGGGTTAATGTAACATTTGCCACTAAAAAAAACATAGCCTAACTAAATCATAAATCCACACACCTAAATTTATATATGTGTGTGGGTTTATGATTTAGTAATACAAGTAATAATAAACAGCTCTTAAAAATATATATATATATATATATATATATATATATATATATATATATATATATATATATGAAACAGGACCTTAGTAATAAGGAGCAACTAAAAAATTGTAGAGAAGTAGGATTCGAACCTGCATCTTGGGTGAAACAAAAGGAGGCTTAGCCAACTGAGCCATACAAACATATGTTAGTCATTTCGATTTTTATATAATTAATATATAAAATAAGATTTTTTTGGGCCCTTAAAAGCTTTGGGCCCTGTTCGGTGGCCCATCCGGCACACCCTCCAGGCCGGGCCTGAAAAACAAATATAAAAATCTGATGTTTCTCACATTCTAACTGTCATTGTTGTGCGTAAAACTCAAACAAAAAAGGCGATCAAATGCAAAAGTTCACCTGATCTCAAAGCATTTGACTGCATCCTTAACCATGCGACAAGATCGGTTACAATCGTTTAGTCGCTTAAATGTCTGATCAATTACTACAGAAATAATAGTGACATGGTAAATCTAAGATGGTGTTATTCATACTTTTCTAATGTTCAGTATATATAGCATCAAGCATCCTCCAGGTTTGTAACGTTCTATATTTTGTACCTTCCATATTTAGAAACTTGTATTCGTATTGTACTCGTATTTCATTTTTTCAGTCTTGTAATCCGAGACTTCGATCATAATGAATATTCATATTTATATCAATCATACTTATGTTTTATGCAATCAATTGTCAAATACGTGTTTACATGCAAAACCGACATTCAATCTACCAATCATGCATGCACAACACATAACATAAACATACTGAAGAAACACGGAACTAATTTTAGGGTTAATTAGTTTGGTTTATGTTTTAAACATGAGGGTTAATCTTCTTAAACTTTCATGTGCTCCGATTAGATCCGTTCTTCCTGCAAAACAAAACACCGTTAGCTCGTTAAGAGGGGAATGTTTAACATGTGCATGGAGGTCTCTCTTAACCAGACTCCGGCGTGAGAATAAGTATCTGCTTTGAGGAAATAAGTGTGTGTTAAGAGTGAGAGTGAAAAGAGCAGAATGTTTAACCTGTGCATGGAGGTCTCTATTTATAGCTGGAGAGGTGTAAGAAGAGATGGGCTGATGGGCCTTGGGCCGGAAGGCGACAAACAGGGAATATCCTCCTTGTCTCACTGGTATCGACCGTTTAGTGCCTTCTAGAAGATCACCGGTGCTGGCGCACCATGATTGGAGCCACGTGTCCTAGTTGTCGGCCTTGCTGTCCCTCTGCCATCAGCAGGTAAGTGGAGATCATGGGGCAGCTGTCGCCGCCCCCTGATTGGTGCCACGTAGGCGTCCTTGTGTACTTATTGTCTCCTACCCGTAAGACAATCGTGGAGCACGATAGAGCACAGCCTGGTGGACGTTGATTGGCTCGCCCTTCTGCCACTTGTACCTTGCGTACTTTCTGAAGTGGCCTTACGCTCTAATTTCTGCGCGACCCTTGTTGAGCACGTAACTAGCCCGCGCAGGGGTGTAGGGGCTGAAGGTTCTTATTCAGAACACAAGTGTGAAAATTGATGTTATCTTTTGTTTCGACCTCGCGCGAGGCCAGGTTCTACTTGAACAGCCCGCGCGGGTCTGGAAATTGATCAGCTTGCTGAGTAAGGAGTATGGTCCAGCGCGCAACCTAAATGGTCTGCGTGGCTTTTTGGGACCATACCCCTTCACATACATACACTTCTTATACCCGAAAACTCTCAAAATATAAACTTTTAGCATGAAATAACAAACATATAGAAGTTGAGGGACTAAAAGTGAATAAAACAAACTTCGGCTGAAAATAAGACACGCCGCGTCGCACAGACTCCTAACCTTCACTCGCTGCGCGACGCGAGCATGCTTAATCCGTAGCGAGTTGTTTCTTGGCTATGGGTCGGTCACCTTTTTCACCTCTTTTATAAATACATGCCTCCCTAACACATTTTTCCTTTCCACAAACACAAAACACTCTCAAAACTCTCAAGAAATCTCTGCATTTCAGTCTTTAGGGCAGAATACTTCTAAGTATCCAAGTGAGTATTTACTTCACTCATCCCCTACTTTCTTCACTCCTTCTTGTTCTTAAACACTTGGAACACCTCTAGAAGTGTTTTCACGAGTTTATCATGGTAAACTAAGGTGGAAAATCACCACTTTGAGGCCCAAACTTTATGTTTTCATTAAACACTTTTACAGAAAAGCTTTCTATAACTTGTTATTCTTGTGGAAATCTTGTGCCTACCTCATTCCCAATCAAACTCATGGTTGTGGGACTTGAGCATCGTTGATTCCATAAGATTAGAGGTCTAAATACCTCCTAAACTTTCTGTTCTAGAGGTTCCAAGTAACCTATACAAGTGTTGAAACCATCCAAGCTCACAACCTTCAATGTGGTGAGACTTGTGTTTTGGTAGTGTGTGAACCATGGGAGCCTTGGCTTTCTAACTATGATTCCACTACTTCACTTGTTTGATTTGTTAGGCAATCTTACATTTAAGTTACCAAGTAAACTTACTAGTAACAAAGTGACCAAACTACCTGAAGTTTCCAAACATTTGCCATGATTGGAATGTACTAGTCCAGTTTGAGATCACTTGGTTTCTTGGTGACCTAGATGATACAATGTTCCAAGTAGCTTTCAAGAACCAAAATGAACCAACCCCACCTCGTCTCCAACACTTGCCATGTTGGGTATCTACTCGTCGGGTTATCCTAATTTGGCTACTTAATAAATTATGTATATTCAATCTTAGACTATATTTATGACCAACCGAAATCATCAACTAAGTTGATGATTTTGTTCTTTGGTGAATCATATAATTAGATTTAATAGATGACAATCATCCTACCTCCTTGCGTGACCATTTCATGGTGCCTTACTTTAAATTTGACTATAATATATAATTTATCCTATAAATTCCGAATCCAATCCAACAATCGAATCCACAACTCACACACCTTCGTTTAGCACATCTTTGGGTAACTTCGGTGTCCCAAAACTCAAGACTTTTTAAACTCACCTACGTGGAATTACTACGCAAAACGTGAGTATAATCGAATCCCCCTTTTTTCGCTTTAATCACTTTTGGGGTGTAACATGTATGACTTAATCAAATACACTTATGCACACAAACAAACTTTTGAAATCATTCAATCCATCAAACATGCTATTGTTATGCTTAGGTTATTCATGCTAGATATTCAATCATTCATACATGCGAACTAATTGTCATTAACTTTGCGCAAGCCTACCTTAACATGTATAGCGCTATCAGAGTAGCACACCGCCCTTGGGAAGGGTCATTTTTAAGTATTCAATCGTATAACAGTCTTGTTCATTACGATGAAAAGATTACGCTCGTGGAAACTTTGGTTTGACATTTTAGTTGTGCATGCTATTATGTAATTTAACTTAGTATACAAAATGCCATGTTGGATTTGAGACAATCTTTTATATGCATGCTATTGATGTGCACAAAATGCAACATATAAATTACATCAATTGTGGCATAAAACTAACCCTTTTTTAGTACTAATGTTGGGGAAAATGTGTTTTTGTCTTCCTTTTGTATTTTGAGGATTAAATGAGCTTAAATGAACAAAAGAAGCAAAAAGGCAGCTAAATCTAACATAAATACAAGAAAAGGAACAAAAGTAACATGCCCGACCCCCCGACAGCATCTTCCCAAGCAAAAACAAGAGAACAGAAGGCTGAACACGCCCCGTGCTCAGTGAGCACGGGGGCGTGCCCAAGTGTCTACAGAAAAGACAAAGTTCTAGAAGCTTCTATCACCCACCAGGGGCGTGCCCAGCGGACACGGGGCCGTGGTCAACTCTAAGATTCGCAGAATCTAGGGAAATCTTGATAGTACATATACGCTTCTGCACACGGGGTCGTGCCCAGCGGACACGGGGGCGTGGTCAACTAATGCAGACAAACTGCAATTAATGAAGAAAGAGAAGGAGGATGGACACGGGGCCGTGCCCAATGGACATGGGGCCGTGCCCGAGCTGCTGTTCAGGCTATAAATAGGGGTGCTTGGCTCATTTGCAAACGATCCCTTGGCACACCACATCTCTCACACTTCACCCGCCCACCACCACCATCACAACACCATCATCCACCACCATCATCCATCATAGAGTGTGTGAGTCGTCTCGGGATCCAAAATTGATCGTAAGAGTTCTTGACAATCAAAGGCCATGTTTGCCTAAGTCTCTTACATCACTTGGTGAAGATAAGTGTCTAGTGTAATACTTTTTATTTTAATCTTTTCGCACTTTTTATTTGGTTATGTATTAATGACTTTAATAACTAGCTTCTTATGTTGAAGGTGATTCTTCCTTATCGTTTGTCTGTGGTGTCTTGGCATTATTTTACCGTCTATATATAATAAAAGATTTTCACCATTCATATCTCCACGGTCTATATGGAGATATGTTGGCTACCTGGTCGGGGGTTAAGGGAATGGTTTGGTAAGAGTCTTGCCTTGTTCAGTGTATAGATCCTGCAAGGACCTGGGTCAAATTTAGTAGGACCTCCTTCAATACCCACCGGTATTGGATGGCGGGGGTCCAAACTCTTTGATCCCCGCATATGTAAGCTACTATTAAAACTTTAACCCGGCTACTTAGGACTGTATCCCTGCTGACTCAGACTACTTAGCCGAGGGTAACGTCACCTTCAAAAGAGGGGCTTACCACATTATGCATTAATAACTTAATTAATTATCTTTCAATAATCCGACCCTTTAGGATTGTATCCTTGCTGACTCAAACTACTGGGTTGAGGGTAACGTCACCTTCAAAAGAGGGGCCTACTACAATAACTAAGATAATCTCTTAAAAAGTGCAAAAGTGCGGAAATAATCAAAGGTTACACTATACACGAGTCGGATCCAAGTGATTCATCTTGTCTATCTGTTTTTACTTTTATTTTATTTTTCAGCATTTTAGTTAGTTTTATTTTTCTAGTTTAAAAACCTTTTTTCTAACTTTTGATTTGATTAGATGTTGAGGATAAACCGGTATTAAAAGCTCTTGTGTCCTTGGACGACCTCGGTATCTTACCAACACTATACTACGCTCACAATGGATGCACTTGCCCATATGTGTGTTTAGTGTTAGTAAATATCGTGTTTTATAAATTTAAAACTTGGCTAAAAAGTGTTAAAGGGCTTAAAATATACATTAAAAATATATAACACCACACACACATCAAGTTTTTGGCGCCGTTGCCGGGGACACAAGGATTTTAAGAAAGCTTAAAATCGACGGCCTAATCAGTTTTTCAAAACCTTTTCAAAACGCGCGCACATTTTTCTGCATTTTAGTTTAGTTTTTCATTTACAGTAGGTTCAACACGGGCCGTGCTCACTGAACACGGGGCCGTGCTGCATAGTTTTCATAAAAACACCCAGATACAGAGTCTGAACACGGGGTCGTGCTCACTGAACACGCCCCTGTGCTGCACAAAACCAGTAACTTTTAATTCAAACGCCCAGATACAGAACCTGAACATGGGTCGTGTCCACTGAACACGGGGCCGTGTCCAGCCTCTGTTTCCGTTTTTATTTTTGTTTTCTGGTCTCGAGACTTTGTTGTGGTCTGTTGAGTGATTCTTATGGATCAATACTCAGGAGGCTACAACTACACCTATGAGGAGGATGATTATAGGGAAGACTATTGTACTAATTGTGGTGACCCGCACTCGGTTCAATATTGTAACTTATTTCAACCATCCACTTCATACACCTACTATGAGGAGCCCAGGTACGAGCCATCGACTTCATACACATCCTATGAAGACCAAAGGTATGAACCTTCTCCCTCATACTCATATTTTGATGAACCAAGGTATGAGCCTTCATACTCATACTTTGAGGAACCAAGATATGAGCCACCACCTTCATATGCTTATTATGAGGAACCATGGTGTGAACAACCCACCTCATATGAGTATTATGAAGAACAAAATTACGACCCTTATCCATCATATACTTACAATGAAGAACAATGGTATGAACCATCTACATCATATGAGTACTATGAGGAACCAAGGATCGAACATCCGAACTCAAGCTTTGAAAATCCCGATCCTTACTCTATCGCCGACGTAACCGATAGGATACTAGAACACCTTAAAACTATTAAGCGTTACATAAAAGAATCTCGCGCAAGGGAAGAGGAGTCCCGCGCAAGAGAAGAATTAACTTGTAATAAAGAAGAGATAGTTGAAGAGGTAAAAATGGAAGAACAAATAAGTGAAAAACCGACACATGAGTTAAACAACGAAAAAGGCGAGTCCGTCAACGTTAAAATCCTAGAAGAGTCTAATTTTGAAGAAATTAATCTCTTGTCACCTTCTTTTGAAAATCATTGGTTAGTACCCACTCATGCTAAGTTTTTAAAAGAGTTAAACACTAACACAAAAATTGACGAAACGGTAAGTATTAAGTTAACTAACGATCAAACTTCGCTATTGAAATCAACATTACACCGGTTCCATATTTTTTTCAAAATTCCTTTATTAGTAATGTCACGATTGATAAAGATCTTTGTGTTAACATAATGCCAAATTACATTTTCAAAAAATTAAGTATTAGTGATTTTTCTCCACTTCAAATACCCATTTTTCTATCCAATCAGAATGTAATAAAATCAATCGGTGTAGTTGAGGATGTTTTGGTTCAAAGAAATCAAATGGTAATCCCAACTGACTTTGTTATCCTCGATGACGCTCCTCTAGTGTTGGGACGACCTTTTGTAAAAACCCACGAAGCTTTGAAAAACCAAAAGTACAACAATCTATCTCTTCAATTAGGGGCATTCAAAAGGAGCATCGATCTTGAGCGTTCGATGAAATATCCTTTCAGCAATATTGACCCCCTAATTGAAGATGAAGATGAACCACCCGATACAAGTGAAAAGATGGACCACTTTGTTGAAGAAGAGGTCGCCATAGAACAAACTTTTAAAGTTCTTGATCAAAAAGAGCAACCAAATAAGGAGTCTCTTAAAGATCCACCTCTTGAGCTCAAAGAACTTCCGAAAGGTTTGGAATATGCTTTTCTAGACAAAGATGGTAAATCACCTGTAATTATTTCGTCTAAATTAAGTAGTGTAGAAAAAGAAAAACTAATTAAACTTTTGAAAAAACACAAAAACGCGATCGCTTGGAAGCTTGTAGATATTAAAGGAATAAGTCCTTCCATGTGCACGCACAAAATTTTAATGAACGATGACTACAAATCGGTAATACAACCACAACGTAGAGTAAATCCAAATGTACAAGAAGTGGTTAAAAACGAAGTCATCAAATTATTTGACGCCGGACTTATCTACCCTATCTCTGATAGTCCTTGGGTAAGTCCCGTCCAATTAGTTCCAAAGAAATGAGGTATGACGGTAATAACTAACGAAAAGAATGAATTAATACCAACAAGAACTTTCACAGGATGGAGGGTATGTATAGATTATAGGCGGTTAAATGAAGCAACAAGGAAAGATCACTTTCCTTTGCCCTTCATTGACCAAATGTTAGAAAGATTATCCGGTCATAAATTTTATTGTTTCTTGGATGGTTTTTCAGGTTACTTTCAAATCCCGATAGCACCCGAAGACCAAGAAAAGACAACATTCACATGTCCTGTAACATCCCGAAATTTTAAAACTATATACTAGAATTATAAAATACATAATAAACAAGAATAAACTAACTAGGATAAATAACCTAGTTAGTTAAGAATCTTGTAGTAACACTTGAATGAGTTAAAAGGGGGCCAAGAATATAAACTAGATGAGAGTGGAGGGACTAAAGATGTTAAAATAAAAACCCTAATTACTAAAATAGTAAAAATCAACCAAACACCCCATTTCAAGAGGTGTCTGGTCGATCATCAAGCAGGGGCGACAGGGGGTTCTTCACCCAAACCCTAGTTTGCAAGAAAACCACAAATTGGAGCCTCAAATCACTTAGAAATCGAAATTCAAGCACTAAATCGTGATCACCTTGTCAAAAGGATCCTAAGGTATGTCAAATTAGGTTATTTTGATACAATTCAAATTCTGCCATGAGATTGAAATCAAAGGTTGAGCTTGATCATGTGTTGTAAAACATGAAATTGGAAGTAATGTGAAGTCTAGGGACAAACCCTAGATGATTTCTTGTTAAAATCTTGCATGTTAGTTGTAGAAATCAAAATCACTATAGTGGGTGATTAGTAAGTTAGTAGAACTTGATAAACACTAGGATTAAGACTCTTGTTCTAGTGAAAATTTAAAATTTGGAGATAATCTCTGAAATTGTTGATGTTAAAATATGTGTATAATGTCTAATTGAAGTTAATTTGAGTGATAAATTCAAGTTATGAACTTGGTTTAGGTCATGTAAGAATCTGACCCGCAAGGTGTTTGATAAAACGCCTAAATGAGGATTAAAATGTTAAAAATTGCTAAAAACGCAGACTTACATATGTAATGAATGAATGCGTTAAAGCTTATGAAAAAGAGTTCTAATCTTTTATGAATTGGACTCTTTAGGCAAGGAATCCGGGACGTCAAGTGGACACGCCGGAGGTGATACCCGCGGAAAAGGTGTGCTTTGAAGGTACGCGACTTTAGTCTCGTCAAATTAAGTTTATTTACTTTGGTTTGAAATGTAATTGATGTTGTAGTGTAAAGGATGCGTTTGATGTGTCGCTATGTGCCGAAGTGCACTCGACTATCAAACGGGTCAAAACAAGAACTCGGTATTTAGTTGGGTTAGTCATTGAAGTGATGGTTTTCACTAAATGGCAAAACGGGTCAAAATGATGTTTTAAAATAGTCACGGAAGTAGCGACTTGAAAGTCTCATATCTAGATAAATGATAAATTGCACCATGCTAATGATTTGGTGATAGTGAATCTATGTATAAGAACCCGGGATATGGGTCGAACAATGATGTTAAAGAAAAGAAAAAGGATTGTTGAAACGGAATGCTTGAATTCCGAACAATCTAGTAACCGTTTTAGAGGAAATGCAAAGCCAGGGAATTGGCGTGAAAACACCAAGTATGTGAGCCCGGGTATTTGGGTAAATATGTTGGAAAGGTTTTAAGATGAAAGGAGGTGCTATGCACACTCACTAGTGGGTCGAATAATGGTAATAAGGAAATTCGTGAACCAATTAGTGGTATCACGGTTTCCGCAATATAAAATTTACATGGTTAAGTCCGAAATCTTATTTCGGACTCATAACAATAAGAATTGGTTGAATCGGATCACGGAGTAAAGAGTCATGAGCTTCCAAAGTTGAAAAAAAAAAATAGCTAAATGGTGAATGTGCAGAACCCACCGTAAATTACGGCTCCACCGTAATTTACGGTGGACAACAAAGTGTTACGGTGCTTTGCTACTGTCTTACGGCAGAACCATAATATTCCCAGGTTCACCGTAATTTACGGTGATACCGTAAATTACGGTGGAACCCAGCAAAAACTTATATTTTGTAGCCACTTGTGTTATTAAAATTTGTTTATACATTATATATTAAAGTCAAAACTAACGGTTTTTAGTGTTTGACTCTAGGTATGGATGAATCTCTCCCGGATGATGATCAAGCATTTTGTCAAGAACCGAACACGCAATTTGAAGCTTCCGCATTGAATATGATCTTGTCTAAACTTAAACATGTCATATAAATTTTGAAAATGATGTTTTGAATCCCTTTAAACTAGTTATTAGTTGACTAGTAGGGGTTGTCTTTAAATGAATTATGCACTATCTAGAACATGTTAGGAAAAATTTGTTAGTATGTATGGTTTAAACACTAATGCGTTTGTAAACTCTAATATTTATAAAGTCTCACGGAATATTTAGCTTAAATTATGTTAAACTATTAAGGGTGTTACAAGTTGGTAATCAGAGCTTAAGGTTGTCAACAAAAGTGTTCGGTTCACGCTTGATCGATCGTCCGGTAAGAATTAATTTATTATGTTAACAAAATTATGTCTTATATATGAATGAGAAGGAAATTAAAGTGCATGGGAAAAGTGTGTTAACACACTTAAACCCGGGAGGTGCATTAAATTTAAGCAGTTAAAGCAAGTTGAGAACTTGACTAAACCAAAACAAAAGAAGCAATGTTATAAACGAAATGTTTAACGTTTAAATGTAAACATTTCAGTTTCAAAGATGACGGATAAAGGAAATGACGAAGCGGTGCCAAGAGTCACCGAACAAATGAGAGAAGTGATTGCTGAAGAGGTAGGAAAAGCAATCGAGAATAGTTTGTCGGGTTTTATCGATAAAATCCAAACCACGGTGTTATCAGTGGTGGATGAAAGGATAAAGAAATTGGAGGATAATGCAAGTTCAGCCAAGGAGAAATTGGTAGAGCGTAAGGGTTGCTCGTACAAAGAATTTATGGCATGCAAACCACCACTCTACAACGGAGTAGTGGATCCGATAGTGTGTCAAAGGTGGTTAAGTGATATAGAAGGGGTATTTGAGAGAACCCACTGTGACGCAAATGACTTCGTGGCGTATGGCACGGGTCAACTGAGAGGACAAGCAAAAGATTGGTGGGATAATAAGAAAAAGGAAATCGGTAGTGAAGAAGCGAAGGCGATGACATGGGATGAGTTTAAGGTACCCTTCCTTAAACATCACAGTCCCAAGGCGGTTATTAATCGAATCAAAGAGGAATTTATCCAGCTTAGGCAGAAGGGCGAGTCCATTGATAAAATCACGGGAACTTTTCTTGACAAATTAAGGTTCTGTGATGAATTGGTGACGACCGAAGAGCAGAAGGTGTATTATTATTATAATATGCTAAGCGCGGAGTATCGGGAGTTCATGACTCCCTCAAAATATGAAACCCTCACCGAAATCATCAACGCCGCTCGGAAAAGAGAGATAGAGTTGAAGAAACAAATAGAGAGGGGTGAAAGAAGGACGCAAGTGGTTAATCCAAGTCCCATGAAGAAGGCACGCGTGAATGACTCGTCAAAGAAGCAAGAAGGAAAGAGTAGCTCGCCAAGCTGTAAAGTGTGTGGGAAAGGGCACAAGGGTGAGTGCCGGTTTAAGGACAAGCCGTGTCCTATATGCGGGAAGACAGGGCACACGGCTGTATTGTGCCCGGGGAAAGTTTCGGTATGCTACAAATGCTATCAGCCGGGTCACAAGAAATCCGAGTGTCCGGAATTGTCCGGAAAGAAGGAAGACAAGGGTGCGCACACTGAAGCACCAAAAGCAAAAGCTAGATCTTTCCAGCTAACGGCAGTCGAGGTGAAAACGGAACCCGATGTGGTCTCAGGTATATTTGCCATAAATTCAATTCCTGCTCATGTGCTATTTGACACGGGTGCGAATAAGTCCTTTATTTCACATGGACTTATTCGACATCCTTCCTTTGTACTAACAAAATTACCTATGCCTTTAGAGGTAGAAATAGGTGACAACAAAAGTTTCCTTGTATGTGATATATGTCGAGATTGTAAGATAAGCATAGATGATGAGGAATACCCGATAGATTTAATCCCTATGTCCATGGGAGAGTTCCAAGTAGTGGTCGGAATGGATTGGCTATCCCGACATAATGCGAAAGTCATGTGTTTCCGCAAGGAGATAAAACTAAAATCTCCAAGTGGAAAATCGATTATCATACGTGGTGAGAAGGAAGGAAAACCGGTTATGTGCTCGATGATAAAAGCTTACAAGCTCATGAAGCACGGATGTAGAGCATTCATGATATACGCGAATGAACCAAACAAAGGATCGTTAAGGATTGAAGACGTGCCGGTAGTGCGCGAATACGCCGATGTGTTCCCGGAAGACCTACCGGGAGTACCGCCGGAACGGGAGATAGAGTTCGGGATCGAATTGATTCCGGGCGCGAAACCCGTGGCCAAGGCTCCGTATCGGCTCGCACCCTCCGAATTGCAAGAGTTAATGTCTCAAATTCAAGATCTCCTCGACAAAGGTTTTATTCGCCCGAGTGTGTCACCGTGGGGCGCGCCGGTGTTGTTCGTTAAGAAAAAGGATGGGAGTATGCGTATGTGCATCGATTACCGCGAGTTGAACAAACTCACGGTGAAAAATCGATATCCACTTCCAAGGATTGACGATTTATTCGATCAATTACAAGGTGCTAAATGGTTCTCCAAAATCGACCTTAGATCGGGGTACCACCAATTGAGAGTCAAGGAGGAAGATATACCGAAGACGGCATTCCGTACACGATACGGACATTACGAATTCCTGGTGATGTCCTTTGGGTTAACAAATGCGCCCGCGGCCTTCATGGACCTCATGAACCGGGTCTGTAAGTCCATGTTAGATAAGTCGGTAATAGTTTTTATTGACGACATTTTAATATACTCAAAGGACGAAGCGGAACACGCAAGACATTTGTACGAAGTCTTGGAGACGCTCAGAAGGGAAAAGTTGTATGCAAAGTTTTCAAAATGCGCCTTCTGGTTGCGAGAGGTGCAATTTCTTGGGCACGTCATCAACGCAAACGGGGTATTAGTAGACCCGTCGAAAATAGAAGCTGTGGCGAAATGGAATCCACCGAGAAATCCTTCGGAAATCAGAAGCTTTTTGGGGCTTGCGGGTTATTATCGGAGGTTCATACAAGACTTCTCCAAAATTGCCATGCCACTGACCAAACTAACCCGCAAGGAGGAGAAATTTATTTGGGGTGAGGACCAAGAAAAGGCGTTTCAAACGCTTAAGGAAAAATTGACACAAGCACCGGTATTGTCATTACCGGATGGAACGGATGATATGACAGTTTACTCGGATGCCTCGCATTCGGGGCTTGGTTGCGTTCTGATGCAACGAGGCAAGGTTATAGCCTATGCCTCAAGGCAGCTAAAAACTCACGAAAAGAGATATCCTACTC
The DNA here is from genome assembly GCF_002127325.2 of Helianthus annuus. Lineage (NCBI taxonomy): Eukaryota > Viridiplantae > Streptophyta > Magnoliopsida > Asterales > Asteraceae > Helianthus > Helianthus annuus. The sequence goes on along the minus strand of NC_035449.2, from coordinate 190,771,586 downwards.
ATGACCTCGAGCTAGCGGCGGTGGTGTTCGCCTTGAAAATATGGAGGCATTATCTGTACGGGGTAAGGTTCACTATTTTTACCGACCACAAAAGCCTAAAGTATTTCTTCGATCAGAAGGAATTAAATATGAGGCAAAGGCGGTGGTTGGAGACGGTAAAAGATTTTGATTGTGATATACATTACCATCCCGGGAAGGCTAATGTAGTAGCGGATGCGTTAAGCCGAAAGACAGATTATGCGCCTATTCGAGTCCGATCGATGCAACTAATTGTGACATCGGGATTGCTCGACCAAATTCGAAAATCTCAAGGTGAAGCAATGAAAGAAGAGAATGTGAAAAAGGAAAGAATAGTAGGGCAGTTAAAAGACTTGGAGGACGGCAACCAAGGATTAAAAACTCGATTTGGGAGAATTTGGGTTCCCAATACATGTGGAGCCAAAGCACTTTTACTTGACGAAGCCCATAAATCTCGTTATTCGATACATCCGGGGGCGACCAAGATGTATAATGATTTAAAACAAAATTATTGGTGGCCCGGAATGAAAAGAGATATCGTGAAGTACGTGGAGAAGTGTTTGACTTGTTTACAAGTCAAAGCAGAGCATCAAAAACCATACGGTAAGCTGCAACCATTAGACATTCCAGTTTGGAAGTGGGAACAAATTACGATGGACCTACTGACTAAACTTCCAAAAACCAGCCGTGGTTTTGACGCCATATGGGTAGTTGTGGACCGATTGACAAAAAGTGCACATTTCATTCCGATTCGGGAGACTTATACATCAGAAAAGATGTCCGAAGTGTACACCAATGAAATTGTGACGCGTCACGGAGTACCGATATCCATAGTGTCTGACAGAGATACTCGGTTTACGTCTGATTTTTGGCGTGGTTTCCAAGAGCAAATGGGAACCAAGCTGTTCATTAGCACTGCTTACCATCCCCAAACGGATGGGCAGAGTGAGAGAACAATCCAAACGCTAGAAGATATGTTGCGCGCTTGCATTATCGACTTTGGGGGCAGTTGGGATGTCCATTTACCCTTAGTCGAATTTTCATATAACAACAGTTATCACGCGAGTATCAAAATGGCTCCATATGAGATGTTATATGGAAGAAAGTGCCGAACCCCGGTTTGTTGGGGAGAAGTTGGTCCACGGGGGTTAGCTCAGACTGATATAATCCGAGCTACAAATTGTAAGATCGACTTGATCCGCACACACTTAAAAGCGGCTCAGGATCGACAAAAATCCTATGCGGATAAACGAACGAGGCCAATAGAATTTCAGGTGGGCGATAAGGTAATGTTGAAAGTATCGCCGTGGAAGGGGATAATTCGATTTAGAAAAAGAGGAAAGTTGAGTCCAAGATTTATCGGGCCATTCGAAATCGTGGAACGGGTTGGAAAGGTAGCATACCGTCTCGAGCTACCTGAAGAGTTGAGTGGGATACACAGTACATTCCACGTGTCACATCTTCGTAAATGTTTAGCGGACGAAACTGCTCGTGTCCACTACAACGATATCGAGGTGGATAACAGCCTTAACTACGTGGTAAGGCCAATTGCAATCCTAGATCGTAAAGTGAAAAGTTTGAGAAACAAAAGGATCAACCAAGTGAAGGTTAAATGGGAACACCGTAAGGGTGCGGATACTACGTGGGAGTCCGAAGAAGAAATGCAACGACTCTACCCTACGCTATTCGGTACGTAATTCGGTTTCGGGGACGAAACCCTCTTTAAGGGGGGTGGACTTGTAACATCCCGAAATTTTAAAACTATATACTAGAATTATAAAATACATAATAAACAAGAATAAACTAACTAGGAAAAATTACCTAGTTAGTTAAGAATCTTGTAGTAACACTTGAATGAGTTAAAAGGGGGCCAAGAATATAAACTAGATGAGAGTGGAGGGACTAAAGATGTTAAAATAAAAACCCTAATTACTAAAATAGTAAAAATCAACCAAACACCCCATTTCAAGAGGTGTCTGGTCGATCATCAAGCAGGGGCGACAGGGGGTTCTTCACCCAAACCCTAGTTTGCAAGAAAACCACAAATTGGAGCCTCAAATCACTTAGAAATCGAAATTCAAGCACTATTGATAAAGATCTTTGTGTTAACATAATGCCAAATTACATTTTCAAAAAATTAAGTATTAGTGATTTTTCTCCACTTCAAATACCCATTTTTCTATCCAATCAGAATGTAATAAAATCAATCGGTGTAGTTGAGGATGTTTTGGTTCAAAGAAATCAAATGGTAATCCCAACTGACTTTGTTATCCTCGATGACGCTCCTCTAGTGTTGGGACGACCTTTTGTAAAAACCCACGAAGCTTTGAAAAACCAAAAGTACAACAATCTATCTCTTCAATTAGGGGCATTCAAAAGGAGCATCGATCTTGAGCGTTCGATGAAATATCCTTTCAGCAATATTGACCCCCTAATTGAAGATGAAGATGAACCACCCGATACAAGTGAAAAGATGGACCACTTTGTTGAAGAAGAGGTCGCCATAGAACAAACTTTTAAAGTTCTTGATCAAAAAGAGCAACCAAATAAGGAGTCTCTTAAAGATCCACCTCTTGAGCTCAAAGAACTTCCGAAAGGTTTGGAATATGCTTTTCTAGACAAAGATGGTAAATCACCTGTAATTATTTCGTCTAAATTAAGTAGTGTAGAAAAAGAAAAACTAATTAAACTTTTGAAAAAACACAAAAACGCGATCGCTTGGAAGCTTGTAGATATTAAAGGAATAAGTCCTTCCATGTGCACGCACAAAATTTTAATGAACGATGACTACAAATCGGTAATACAACCACAACGTAGAGTAAATCCAAATGTACAAGAAGTGGTTAAAAACGAAGTCATCAAATTATTTGACGCCGGACTTATCTACCCTATCTCTGATAGTCCTTGGGTAAGTCCCGTCCAATTAGTTCCAAAGAAATGAGGTATGACGGTAATAACTAACGAAAAGAATGAATTAATACCAACAAGAACTTTCACAGGATGGAGGGTATGTATAGATTATAGGCGGTTAAATGAAGCAACAAGGAAAGATCACTTTCCTTTGCCCTTCATTGACCAAATGTTAGAAAGATTATCCGGTCATAAATTTTATTGTTACTTGGATGGTTTTTCAGGTTACTTTCAAATCCCGATAGCACCCGAAGACCAAGAAAAGACAACATTCACATGTCCTGTAACATCCCGAAATTTTAAAACTATATACTAGAATTATAAAATACATAATAAACAAGAATAAACTAACTAGGATAAATAACCTAGTTAGTTAAGAATCTTGTAGTAACACTTGAATGAGTTAAAAGGGGGCCAAGAATATAAACTAGATGAGAGTGGAGGGACTAAAGATGTTAAAATAAAAACCCTAATTACTAAAATAGTAAAAATCAACCAAACACCCCATTTCAAGAGGTGTCTGGTCGATCATCAAGCAGGGGCGACAGGGGGTTCTTCACCCAAACCCTAGTTTGCAAGAAAACCACAAATTGGAGCCTCAAATCACTTAGAAATCGAAATTCAAGCACTAAATCGTGATCACCTTGTCAAAAGGATCCTAAGGTATGTCAAATTAGGTTATTTTGATACAATTCAAATTCTGCCATGAGATTGAAATCAAAGGTTGAGCTTGATCATGTGTTGTAAAACATGAAATTGGAAGTAATGTGAAGTCTAGGGACAAACCCTAGATGATTTCTTGTTAAAATCTTGCATGTTAGTTGTAGAAATCAAAATCACTATAGTGGGTGATTAGTAAGTTAGTAGAACTTGATAAACACTAGGATTAAGACTCTTGTTCTAGTGAAAATTTAAAATTTGGAGATAATCTCTGAAATTGTTGATGTTAAAATATGTGTATAATGTCTAATTGAAGTTAATTTGAGTGATAAATTCAAGTTATGAACTTGGTTTAGGTCATGTAAGAATCTGACCCGCAAGGTGTTTGATAAAACGCCTAAATGAGGATTAAAATGTTAAAAATTGCTAAAAACGCAGACTTACATATGTAATGAATGAATGCGTTAAAGCTTATGAAAAAGAGTTCTAATCTTTTATGAATTGGACTCTTTAGGCAAGGAATCCGGGACGTCAAGTGGACACGCCGGAGGTGATACCCGCGGAAAAGGTGTGCTTTGAAGGTACGCGACTTTAGTCTCGTCAAATTAAGTTTATTTACTTTGGTTTGAAATGTAATTGATGTTGTAGTGTAAAGGATGCGTTTGATGTGTCGCTATGTGCCGAAGTGCACTCGACTATCAAACGGGTCAAAACAAGAACTCGGTATTTAGTTGGGTTAGTCATTGAAGTGATGGTTTTCACTAAATGGCAAAACGGGTCAAAATGATGTTTTAAAATAGTCACGGAAGTAGCGACTTGAAAGTCTCATATCTAGATAAATGATAAATTGCACCATGCTAATGATTTGGTGATAGTGAATCTATGTATAAGAACCCGGGATATGGGTCGAACAATGATGTTAAAGAAAAGAAAAAGGATTGTTGAAACGGAATGCTTGAATTCCGAACAATCTAGTAACCGTTTTAGAGGAAATGCAAAGCCAGGGAATTGGCGTGAAAACACCAAGTATGTGAGCCCGGGTATTTGGGTAAATATGTTGGAAAGGTTTTAAGATGAAAGGAGGTGCTATGCACACTCACTAGTGGGTCGAATAATGGTAATAAGGAAATTCGTGAACCAATTAGTGGTATCACGGTTTCCGCAATATAAAATTTACATGGTTAAGTCCGAAATCTTATTTCGGACTCATAGCAATAAGAATTGGTTGAATCGGATCACGGAGTAAAGAGTCATGAGCTTCCAAAGTTGAAAAAAAAAATAGCTAAATGGTGAATGTGCAGAACCCACCGTAAATTACGGCTCCACCGTAATTTACGGTGGACAACAAAGTGTTACGGTGCTTTGCTACTGTCTTACGGCAGAACCATAATATTCCCAGGTTCACCGTAATTTACGGTGATACCGTAAATTACGGTGGAACCCAGCAAAAACTTATATTTTGTAGCCACTTGTGTTATTAAAATTTGTTTATACATTATATATTAAAGTCAAAACTAACGGTTTTTAGTGTTTGACTCTAGGTATGGATGAATCTCTCCCGGATGATGATCAAGCATTTTGTCAAGAACCGAACACGCAATTTGAAGCTTCCGCATTGAATATGATCTTGTCTAAACTTAAACATGTCATATAAATTTTGAAAATGATGTTTTGAATCCCTTTAAACTAGTTATTAGTTGACTAGTAGGGGTTGTCTTTAAATGAATTATGCACTATCTAGAACATGTTAGGAAAGATTTGTTAGTATGTATGGTTTAAACACTAATGCGTTTGTAAACTCTAATATTTATAAAGTCTCACGGAATATTTAGCTTAAATTATGTTAAACTATTAAGGGTGTTACATGTCCCTATGGAACTTTTGCTTATCGACGCATGCCATTCGGTCTATGTAATGCCCCCGCAACCTCCCAACGTTGCATGGTGGCTATATTCCATGACATGATAGAAAAGACAATGGAAGTCTTCATGGATGACTTTTCTATCTTTGGAGACTCATATGACCAATGCCTCGATAACCTTGAACGAATGCTATCCCGATGTGAGGAAACTAACCTCGCCCTTAATTGGGAAAAATGCCATTTCATGGTAACGGAGGGAATAGTACACGGTCACAAAATCTCAAGCGAAGGAATGGAGGTTGATCGAGCAAAAATAGACACTATTTCTCGATTACCACCACCATCCTCCGTTAGAGCAATCAGAAGTTTCTTAGGGCATGCCGGATTTTATAGGCAGTTTATCAAAGACTTTTCTAAAATTTCAAGGCCTCTAACAAAATTACTTGAAAAAGATGCCCCTTTCATCTTTGACAAGGATTGCAATCAAGCATTTCTAACACTCAAGGAAATGCTAGTCAATGCATCTATCATGATAGCGCCTGATTGGAAATTACCTTTCGAAATCATGTGTGATGCAAGTGACTTTGCAGTTGGAGCAGTCTTGGGACAAAGAAAAGAAAAGCATTTTCACCCAATTTATTATGCTAGTAAAACACTTAACGATGCACAAGAAAATTACACAACAACTGAAAAAGAGTTACTAGCTGTGGTATTTGCTTTTGATAAATTTCGTTCTTATCTTATTCTTTCTAAAACAATAGTCTATACAGATCATGCAGCCATTCGATACCTTTTCAAGAAACATGATGCTAAACCCCATTTGATTCGGTGGATTATACTCCTCCAAGAATTTGATATTGAAATCAAAGACAAAAGAGGAGCATAAAACACCACAGCAGATCATCTTTCGCGCTTAGAAGACCCAGCTTCGGAGGCAACCAGGGACAAGCAAATCAATGAAAAATTTCCAACAGAGTCCCTAGAAATGGTGGAATACAGAGAAGAACCATGGTATGCCGACTATGCTAACTACCTAGCTAGCGGTATAGTCGCCAAAGGATGGCCACATCACCAAAGAAAGAAATTCTTTGCTGATATAAAGCATTACTTTTGGAAAGATCCTTATCTTTTCAAAATGTGTGCCGACCAACTCATCCGACGGTGCGTACATGGTAGTGAAGCAAGAAGAATTCTCCGTCATTGTCATGAAGGTCCATACGGAGGACATCATGGTGCCGCTAGTACCGCACGAAAGGTATTTGATTCAGGATTTTATTGGCCTGCCATTTACAAAGACGCCTAAAGTCTTGTCAAGACATGTGACGCTTGCCAAAGATCAGGTAATATTTCTTCCAAAAACGAAATGCCACAAAATGGCATTCTTGTTTGTGAAATTTTTGATGTGTGGGGACTCGACTTTACGGGACCTTTCCCACCGTCAAAAGGAAACAAATATATACTTGTGGCGGTAGATTACTTGTCTAAATGGGTTGAGGCCGAGGCACTTCCAACAAACGATGGAAGAGTCGTGGTAGGTTCTCTGAAAAAAAATATTCTCTCGTTTTGGAAGACCTAAAGCATTAATAAGTGATAGAGGTACCCATTTTTGTAATCATCAACTTGAAAAATTTTTAACAAGATATGGGGTCTATCACCGGGTCTCAACAACATATCACCCTCAAACAAACGGACAAGCCGAAGTGACTAATAGAAGTTTAAAACGAATACTTGAAAAGACCATAGGGTTAAATAAAAAGGAATGGGCCGATAAATTAGATGATGCTTTATGGGCTTTTCGAACTGCTTATAAAACAACAATAGGTACAACCCCATATAAGCTCGTCTACGAAAAAAACTGTCATTTGCCGGTAGAAATAGCTCACAAGGCCTACTGCGCAATTAAAAATGTAAACTTAGATTTAGAATTTGCCGGTAAAAACCGATTTTGTCAATTAAATGAATTAGACGAATTAAGGAATTATGCATACTCTAACTCTGAAATTTATAAGGAAAGAATGAAAAATTTGCATGATAAACACATTAAACCTAATAAATTTCGAGTAGGAGATCAAGTTCTATTGTTTAATTCACGACTTCGATTGTTTCCTGGTAAATTAAAGTCTAGGTGGTCAGGACCTTTTTCCATCACCCATATTTTCCCACCCGGTGAAGTAGAAATTAAATCTCGGAATGGAATTCCATTCAAAGTCAATGGCCAACGGCTGAAGCTCTATCAAGGATTCATTGAGGATGAAGAGGAAGAAATCTCGCTTCAAACGGTCGAAGAGTAAAAGCATCAACATCATACCTGGTAAGTTACGAACAAACGGGTTGACATCTGAATCGGTAAGTCTTCTAACCAAGTTTTTGGGAAACAAGGGCACTCACACGAGCACTAAAAAAAATTAATCGCCTGGCAAGAGGCCGTGTCTGCTGGACACGGGGCCGTGTCCGCGCGACTGTCGGGATAAAATCCCTTTTTCATAACAGTTTCTTCATTCCACATGCCCGTTTCCCCAAAAACTCTCTGGTTCAGGCGATTTTTCTACAAGATTTCAACGTCTCCTCCACTTCTGACAACATCAAGGTATGATTCTATCATCATTAGTAGTTAGATTAAGCACTTGCATGTAGTTAAAACATCAAAAATTTGGGGAAATCTAGGGTTCTTGAACTTCATCCCGATCGAACCTCAAATTTTTGCATAAATCTGTTAGCATTAGTTTAGATTAATGTTATAGGAAGTAAATCCACTTGTATTGTTCATAGATTTGCCCGATTTCTCACAAAAACCCCAAACCCTTGTTTTTAAACCGAAAAAGATGAAATTGAAGAGGTAAACGGTTTATTTTGGGAAAAACGGCACTTGGGGTTTCATTTTCGGGGAAAACCGCCCCTACTGAATCAAAAATTTACAAGTTTTCGGGTCCGGGTCGAAAAATGAAATTTTTGAGTAATAGACGTCTGGACACGGGGTCTTGTCCGCTGAACACGGGGCCGTGTCCAGCTAACTGTTTTCAATTTTCTCCAAAAATCTCACTGTTTCATGCTAATTGTTTGGTGTATTCTTTCAGATGTCCAAGAAATTCACAAGGTTCAATGCAAATGAGTTGGATGCTAAGGCAAGATACGATGTGCTTCGAACCAGACTGGAGGAATACCCAAGACAAGTGTGCATGGAGCTTTTAAGAGCAGTGAAACAAAGGGACCGTTTCAACAACCTAGTCACCGGGCCACTAAGAGTCGCCCTAACTACTCGCCTTCGCTCGGTCCACGAATATAATCTGGAATTCTATAGCACATTCGTGTTCAATTCAAGGTGCGACCCATTTGATAGTGATGGGGTAGAATTCCGATATGAGGGGACCAAGTACTCGATTTCGATGGCACAGTTTGGGTCGATAGTGGGGTTGTATGCGGATGAAGATGCGGGTAATGAAGAAAACACCGGAGGGTTACGTGAACTAGGAGAAAACGAACGCCAAGCCGCTTGGGCTCAAATAGGAGAAGGAATCTACAACCCAAGTAGCACTAAGCGCACTAAGTTGAGGGACCCTCTTTATCGCTACATCCATAGGGTCCTCACTTACTCTCTTAGTCAAAGGCATGATAGCAGTGGTGTCGTAGGGTTAAGAGATCTGGTGGTCCTTCATTGCATTCACAACCGCAGACACCTAGATGTTCCATACCTCCTGCTCTGAAACATGCATTGGAACCGGCTTGCTACTCCTCCAACCCCTATCTTCTTCGGGGGGTGGATATATCGTCTCTTCAAGCATTTCGTGAACATGCCCAGGTCTTTCCAAAAGAGCCCATGGTCGGGAAGAGTGGACACACACATCTGCCGCTCCATGAACTTGATTTATGAAGCCAAAGACGGGTCGGTTAGCTTCCAAAGAGTCCAAGGGCATGCATGGAACCCGCAAGGGTCACTCGTCCTTCACGCTCCACAGTTCCAACCACCTCCTCAATACCAATACCAGCCCCACGGTGATCCGGGCCAATCCTCCTCACAAGGAGGCGGTTTTCCTAACTTCCAAAGTTTACATGATTTATTGCAGGAAAACCTCATGTGCACCCAGAACACCTATAACATGGCGAGCAACACGTACACCCGGATCGGAGCAATTGAGAGAAATATCTCCGACATTCAGGATGACATCGGGAACATCCGGGAGTACATGGCGGGGCACGGAGGAGGAGGAGGAGGTCATGATGAAGACGAGGACATGGACTAGGCAGGAGGAGTAGAGGCAGGAGCAACTGGTAGGAGGTCCCACAGGTTAACCCTCTTTTCTTTTGAACAATTTCCGGCCTGCGTGCCGTGTGTTGAACAATTTACTTCCTTTAACTCTTTTTACTTTCTGCATTTGTTTTACTTTTTAACTTTGTGATGTGGATGTTGAACTATGGTAATTTAGGATGCTTGCTATGGTTTGGTGTAGTGTTTATTGATATAACAGGTACATACGAGGCTTAGAGCAATAAACATTAGTGCTACTAAAGCCGAGACAGGAAAACCGAAGCCAGAAACCTGTTTTTCACCTTTGCAGACTGTCTACACGGGGTCGTGTCCAGCCGATACGCCCCCGTGCCCACTTCCCCAGACCTGTTGTTTGTTTAATTCTGCAGATTTTTGCCAGACACGGGGTCGTGCCCAACCAACACGCCCCCGTGTCCACCTTCTGTAAGTTATTGTTACTGGCACTCTGACCACGGGGTCGTGTTCATCCGACACGGGGTCGTGTCCAGACGCCCAGTAACATAAATTTTTGCTTTTTCACACTTTTTTACACATTCAATCAACCTAAAAACTTATTTTTGGGACACATTAAGGACAATGTGTAATTTAAGTGTGGGGGGATGCTAAAACTTTGAATCTTGCAAGTCCTAATTACAAGCCTTACACAAAACTCTATTGGAACCGCTAATCACCCCAAATTTTTTTCAAAAAAAAAATCATTTTTTTACTTGTCTAGGTTTAATTTGGGAATTTCAAGTTCTAAAAAGGTTATATTTTTACAAATTTACAACCGATAGCATCGTGATAAAAAGCACCAACATAAGAAAATTATTAAACGGCATGACAAGTTTAGTTAAAATTTGATTATATATACTTGATCACATAAAAACCCATTCCCACAAAAAAGTGAGTTTTGAGCCTTTATTGAGCATACAAATACATATCTTTAAACTAAATGCTCATTTTTCGTTTCTTGTGTGAATAGCCGCTTGGTTCTTACAACTCTAGAACTTGCCACGACGATACATTCCCGGTCCTTACCAACTTAAACCCGAGTAAGTAAATGATGGAGGCATTAGGACTAACCCTTTTTATTTCTACACCATTATTTTTCTTTTTTTTACCACATACCCAAAATTCCCCTAGTTAACCCCTTTGAGCCTAAACCTTTTCATTTCTTAACCCAAAACAAACACCCTTTTACTCACCAAAACCTTTTTATTTTAAACCCTTTATTTTAGTAACAAAGCTCGGTTTTCCTTATGACTTCCTTATAAAAAAATGATGAGGATGAAGCCAAAAGAAATAAACAAACAAGTTTATCAAAAATAACTTTGTTTGAAGAAGTGCTTCATCAAAATAAAAAGTTATAAAATAATAACAAGTCTTACGAAAACCGACGCTTTTTACGCCTTTCGCCCTTTTACTAACCACTAACCCAACAACCTACCTTTAACCCAAGCCTAACCCTTCACCCAAAAAGCCCTCTTGATATTTACAAAGGTATATAGTTAAAAAGGAGGAGGATTGATTGCTTGGCAAGCTTATGGTAGGAGTAAGTTCCATGCCGCTCTCGAGTGATTCACTAAAATACATCTTCGGCCGAGTGTTGAGTGATCCCCCGTGAGGTATGTGAACTTGTATATAAATGGAATTTTAAAAAGGCATGTTATGCCCAAATAAGTAATTTATCTTATGTAATGTTTTAAATAAATCATGACGAATAGGATTGTAAATAAATAAAAATAAAACTTCATAACGAATCTTGGGAATCCCGACACTCTATAACAAGCCCAAAAACCTTCTCCTCTACCCGTTCCATTTGGGAGTGTAAAGACACATTATAAAGATTTTTGCTTGAGGACAAGCAAAGATTCAAGTGTGGGGGTATTTGATGTGCACAAAATGCAACATAGAAATTACATCAAGTGTGGTATAAAACTAACCCCTTTTTTAGTACTAACGTTGGAAAAAGTGTGTTTTTGTCTTCCATTTGTATTTTCAAGATTAAATGAGCTCAAATGAACAAAAGAAGCAAAAAGGCAGCTAAATCTAACATAAATACAAGAAAAGGAACAAATGTGGCATGCCCGACCCCACGATAGCATCTTCCCAAGCAAAAACAAGAGAACAGAAGGCTGAACACGCCCCGTGCTCAGTGAGCACAGGGGCGTGCCTAAGTGTCTGCAGAAAAGACAAAGTTGTAGAAGCTTCTATCACCCACCACGGGGCATGCCCAGCGGACACGGGGCCGTGGTCAACTCTAAGATTCGCAGAATCTAGGGAAATCTTGATAGTACAGATACGCTTCTGCACACGGGGTCGTGCCCAGCGGACATGGGGGCGTGGTCAACTAATGCAGACAAACTGCAATTAATGAAGAAATAGAAGGGGGATGGACACGGGGCCGTGCCCAATGGACACGGGGCCGTGCCCGAGCTGCTGTTCAGGCTATAAATAGGGGTGCTTGGCTCATTTGCAAACGATCTCTTGGCACACCACCTCTCTCACACTTCACCACCCACCACCACCATCACAACACCATCATCCACCACCATCATCCATCATCCATCATAAAGTGTGTGAGTCGTCTCGGGATCCAAGATTGATCGTAAGAGTTCTTGACAATCAAAGGCCATGTTTGCCTAAGTCTCTTACATCACTTGGTGAAGACAAGTGTCTAGTGTAATACTTTTTATTTTTAATCTTTTCGCACTTTTTATTTGGTTATGTATTAATGACTTTAATAACTAGTTTCTTATGTTGAAGGTGATTCTTCCTTATCGTGTGTCCGTGGTGTCTTGGCATTATTTTACTGTCTATATAAAATAAAAGATTTTCACCATTCATATCTCCACGGTCTATATGGAGATATGTTGGCTACCTGGTCGGGGGTTAAGGGAACGGTTTGGTAAGAGTCTTGCCTTGTTCAGTGTATAGATCCTGCAAGGACCTAGGTCAAATTTAGTGGACCTCCTTCGATACCCACCGGTATTGGATGGCGGGGGTCCAAACTCTTTAATCCCCTCATATGTAAGCTACTATTAAAACTTTAACCCGGCTACTTAGGACTGTATCCCTGCTGACTCAGACTACTTAGCCGAGGGTAACGTCACCTTCAAAAGAGGGGCCTACCACATTATGCATTAATAACTTAATTAATTATCTTTCAATAATCCGACCCTTTAGGATTGTATCCTTGCTGACTCAAACTACTGGGTTGAGGGTAACGTCACCTTCAAAAGAGGGGCCTACTACAATAACTAAGATAATCTCTTAAAAAGTGCAAAAGTGCGGAAATAATCAAAGGTTACACTACACACGAGTCGGATCCAAGTGATTCATCTTGTCTATCTGTTTTTACTTTTATTTTATTTTTCAGCATTTTATTTAGTTTTATTTTTCTAGTTTAAAAACCTTTTTTCTAACTTTTGATTTGATTAGATGTTGAGGATAAACCGGTATTAAAAGCTCTTGTGTCCTTGGACGACTCGGTATCTTACCAACACTATACTACGCTCACGATGGGTGCACTTGCCCATATGTGTGTTTAGTGTTAGTAAATATCGTGTTTTATAAATTTAAAACTTGGCTAAAAAGTGTTAAAGGGCTTAAAATATACATTAAAAATATATAACACCACACACACATCACTATGTAATCAAACTTGTATATTCTCCGACATTTGTGTTGATTTGATTTTAATACATGTTGCAGGGAATTGATGATGATATTCGAAGAAATCTACTTAGGGTGGATTAGAAATGCACCTAAATACTATGTTTTGTATTTCCTTGTTGTTTGATTATGCTATGAACAAGTTGTTGTAATTTCCTTCCAACGATGTATTTTTTTATTAGAAATGAAATGAAATCTTGTTGCTTAAATGATTGTCACAATTAGTTGTTATGAAGTCACAAGCAATCTCGTTTTCGTCTCACTCCGATGTTTCCACCATTGGTTGGGGTATGACAAGGTTGTTCAAAGAGCAGTGAAACATATAATTCTTCAGTTCTTCACAACCATTGTTGCCTTGAATTCTAACTGCCAAACATCATATATCAAATTCACATCATAAGTAATTAAAGTAAGCAATGAATGGTGCCTAAAATTTCTTAGTTGATGAGCATTTGGTTTACTTTCACATTAAGTTTGTGGAACACCATTTTAACTTTTTATGTCAAAAGTGCTAATTATTGTCTAAAAAACATAGACTCCTCACAAATATATGATACATGAATCAATATAAGCAAAATTGTAAATAAGACAAGGCTTAAATACATTTGCAAGACCACATAATGGGAATCCAACAATATATAATGATACATGAATCAATATACGTAAAGTTGTAAATAAGACAAGACTTAAATACATTTTCAAGACCACATAATGGGAATCCAACAATATTTAACAAAATCAAACTATAGGCTATAGGTGTTTCTGCATAGCAATGTGCGACTCAAGCGATCATCTCACATATTGAATAAATAATCATTTGAATAGTAAATATCACATAATAGTAATAGGTTGAAACATATTCAAGTCAAAATGTATCTTATAAAAACATGTCCAATCATTTGGCCTTATCTCAATCTATGTTATAACTCCTTAGTCACGTGTAAAGAAAATTGTGCTTAAGAAGTGCAGGCCATTGACTAATAAGATGCTTACTATATTGCATATCCTTCTATATCTCTTGTTGTATCAGCTCCCTAATGGGCTGATAGGCAGCAGTGGTACACAAATTTTGTATTCTCCCAAAAGCCCTTGGTTAAATTTAGTCAAGTTTGCAGATAAACAGGTATTAAACCAAAATACTACCTTGAGATCACTTGATGTATATCCTTCTGCCATAATGGAAAGGTCTCTTGAATTCAATCCATCATCAATCTGTTCTTTTTCCAAAAGAGTCTTCAATATCATTTCCCTATTTTCCACATATGGTAGTCCAACCATAAATCAAGCTTTTTCATCACATAAAAAGAACACCATTTGTCATTTTCTTAACTCTAAGAATGTAAATTATGCAATTAGATAGTTATGTTAGAATTCCTATGATCTTTATGGAAAGAAAAACGTTATTTAAGCTAATCTGAGTTGGTTCCCGTCAATATGATGATGGCGACAACTTTGACCATGTATGCATACAAATTAGTGGTTTTCCAATAACCTAATTGTTAATTTAATCTATACAGTCAAAAATTTCCTAAAAAAAGGCATATCAATTAGGGCATTTAGTTCTACTTTATAAACATGTAATCAAGCATGCTCAATTGAAAATAATGTATCATCCACAAATTTGAGTTCGATCAAGCTTCGAACTTACCAAATTGGTCATGAAAATCAAAGCAGGGTATCGTTGATTCATCATCTGCCACTAACGATGAATTCGCTGATTATTGGTCATGACACAAGAAACTAAAAACAATTTGGGGCGAAAGGTAAAACCTTGTCATCGTGGTGGGCGTCGAAATTTAAAACAAGGCAAGTGATTTTACGGTTTGAATGAGTTCAGAGTGTTCTTGATGAGTGTTGGTTTCATCAGACCCCTCTCGGTGATGGTGGAAAGTGATGATGGCGTTAGGAAAAGATGAGACATACCCCTAGTAGTATAGATAACAATGTATTATACCTAGATTGCCTCTGGTAGGTATCTTAAAATTATGTTGAAATTACCCTAATGTCCAAAAGATGCTTTATTTAGTATATAGATACACACGCATAATGATGTTCAATGGGGAACCTTAAAAAGTTGGGAATTGGGAAACCAATAATTTTAAATGTAAAACACATATTAAATAAAAATAATTTTTACATATTTTTTAGAGCTTTTACATATAAACATACGTAGAAGCTATTCAAATAAAAAAAACTAATTTTGTAAATAAGAAAAAGCGTATGCTTTTTAAGCTGTTTTTTATTTTTTTATTAAAATTATTTTTACATGTGTTTATATGCAAAAACTTTGAAAAAGATTCGACGAAAATCATTTTCTTACACATAGAAATGATTTTATATGAGTTATTTTATTTATTTTACACATGGTTCTCAGTGTTTTGTTGTTCCCAACGAAATCAGATATATATATATATATATATATATATATATATATATATATATATATATATATATATATATATATGTGTGTGTGTGTGTGTGTGTGTTTGTTTATGCATGTTTGTATGCATGTATAAAGTTCAAATACTATAAAATGAAAAGGGAGTTGTTTTGATTTTTTTGAGTAAATTGCCAAAATCGTCCCTAAAGTTAGCGCATGTTTGCCATTTTCATCCAAAACAACTTTTTTGTACCATATAGTCCTTCACTTTTGGGAATTTTTGCCATTTTCATCCAAACGTCTGACTTATCTTTTTGCCAAAATCGTCCTTGAGATTTGATATTTTTTGCCATTTTCATCCAAATGTTTGATAGAAAAAATAAACCAAATTAGATGTTTGGATGCAAACTGCAAAAAAAATCTCAAAACTGAAGGACTATATGGTACAAAAAAAGTTGTTTTGGATGAAAATGGCAAACATGCCCAAACCTCAAGGACGATTTTGGCAATTTACTCTTTTTTTTACTCAAAAGTTGTTCAACAATTAAGGGGCTCACCAGTTCAACAACTATCTGTAAAAAGAAAATATAACTATTCCAAACCAGCGTTGGTTCAACCCATACAACTCGACCAGTTAGGAGTTTAGTTCCACGTGTTGCAACCCCCGACCCCTAACTCTGGGAACGGGCGGCCGCGAACCAGTATCAGTGGTATCAGTGTTTATCAATTTGTCAGCGGAATTTACATCAGGACTGTAGTTAGGAAATAGTTTATCAGAGTGAAACATCACATCTTTTATAATAATAAATACATGGGAAATTCCCAAGTTTCCATTACAAACATGTTTATAGGGATAAACCCTAATTTATTGAAATAAAACATCTTCTTTATTTAGGTAACTTTTATAGCCACTTTTCCAAGCCTTCAATGCTGTCCAACTGGCTTCTAATTGGCTTTCACATTTTGTTACCTGAAACGCGTTTAAAAACATTTTATCAGCAAGAAATACTGGCGAGTGAATCCCAGTTTAATCAAGAAAAGTTTTATCATTTTACAGCATTGAGGGCTATCCAGCAATTACATTTGTTTACATCTACTTTAATTACCACCCACGGTACTGTCAATCCTGACTGGTGGTAATGTTACTACTCACAGTGTAGTAACAAATTTTGTATACAAAACCCCAACATACCGATGATAATTGTAGAACTACAAATACTCAATCACTGTTAATTATAATGTAAAAACACAATTGAGGTTTTGTATAAACAGTTTACAAAAAGAAGGAATTACTCACATTGCTAATTTAGGTATTTCCTTGTGATTTCCTAATTATAATCTAATAAATTAAACAATGCACACGCGTTAGTATAATAACCCAATTTACATTAGTTATACCCTCCCTGAGACAGAACTCCAACGACTGAGTCAGGCAGAGCCTTGACATGCGTTAGGGTATCCGGAGTGGTGATCGGCAAAAGTCGGCAAACGAGTTTACCGACGCAGTAAACCACCGCCAACAAGATGTTTGCCGATTTTGACTTGTTTGTGTGGTGATGGTATGCCGATGCGGGGAGGGAGGATAGGAGAGAGAAAGGGGGTGTGTGGGGTGGGGTCCATTCCAATCTCAACCAATCACACTTTTTTCCTTTTTTTTAAAAAGAAATAGTTTACCACTTCACCAAGTGTCTAACCATTGCCAACACTTTTGAGCATATTTTACCACTTTGACATGGCACACTCTCATTAGTTGATTTTTTAGTTTGCCACTCTCAAGTGTCTAACCACTCCTTATACCCTTACGGAGCACTAGATCGATCGTGCAGCGTATCTTTAATACGTAACCGGGGGTTATGATACTTACAACGAGGCAGAGCTTCGCTAATTAGGGGGGTATTATACCCTATATAATAATTACTATTCCGAATTTTAGAGAGAAAGATCAATTGTGAGCGATTTGTGAACTGAAGCCAATGGCCTCTATTTATAGGGTTGTTCGGATGCTTTCTCGCGCCTCGCGACGGAGGCCGTCGCACCCCGCCAGGGCCGCTAGGGTAGGCCCTATCTTGGCTGACTCAAGGGGTAGCCTCGACACGCAGCCCGCCACGTGGTGGCACCGGGTTAAGCCGGGTGGCCAGCTGTTGCGGCCCGCGAAGGACTAGGAGGGATATGTCGCGCCCCGCGAGCGACATATATTATTGTTTTTATTTGATTTTTTGTTAAATTAAATGTATTTGGGGTCCACTTTTCGTATACGGGGTGTATTTTAGGGCGTATAGGGGTGCTATAAGTATTTTAGGAGAGTTGTTATATCCTCCCCACCTTGTTTTAGAACTCGTCCTCGAGGTCTACTGGAACAGGTGTGGATATTTCCTCTGCATCTCTGATTCAAGCTTCCAAGTGAACTATGGTCCTCTCTTGGAATCCCATTTTACTTTGACTAGAACCAATCTCTTGTGTTTGAGATTCTTGATCTTTCTGTCTTCAATCTGTAGGGGTCTTTCTACAAATTTAAGTTTCTCATTTACCTCTATGTCCTTAAGAGGTACCACTAATGATTCATCTGCTAAACACTTCTTGAGATTACATACATGAAATACATCATGTATTCCTGCCATTTCCTCTGGCAGTTGTAGCTGGTAAGCTACTGGTCCTATTCTTCTAATAATCTCCAAAGGTCCAACATACCTGGGGCTTAGCTTTACCCTTTTGATGAATCTAACTACTCCCTTCCATGGCGAAACTTTTAATAATACCTTATCTCCTACTTGAAACTCCAATGGCTTTCGCCTGTTATCAGCATAACTCTTTTGTCGATTGCGTGCTGCTTTTAGCCTTTCCTTGACTTGAATAATCTTGTCCGTTGTTTCTTGTACTATTTCTGGTCCAGACAGTTGCTTTTCTCCAATTTCTGCCCAACAGACTGGAGTTCGGCACTTTCGTCCATAAAGTGCTTCAAATGGTGCAGCATTGATACTGGTATGATAGCTGTTATTGTAGGAAAATTCTATTAATGGTAAATGATCGTCCCAATTTCCTCTGAAATCAATTACACAAGCTCTAAGCATATCTTCCATGGTCTGAATTGTCCTTTCGCTTTGTCCATCCGTTTGAGGATGATAAGCTGTGCTTAGATTTAACTTGGTTCCCATTTCTTTTTGGAAACTAGTCCAAAAATGAGAAGTAAAACGGCTATCTCTATCAGAAATAATAGATAAAGGAATTCCATGTAATGAAACTATTTCATTTACATACAACTTGGCTAACTGTTCCATACTGAAAGTTTCCTTCATCGGTAAGAAATGAGCAGACTTGGTTAATCTATCTACAATCACCCAGATTGTATCATTACCTTTTCGTGTTTTGCGTAATTTGGTAACAAAGTCCATTGTTATCAATTCCCATTTCCATATTGGCATTTCTAATTGCTGCAATAAACCTGAGGGTTTCTGATGTTCAGCTTAAACCTGTGAACAGGTTAGACACTTGGCAACATAAGCTGCTATATCCTTTTTCATTCCTATCCACCAGAAATTCTTTCTTAAGTCTTGATACATTTTATCACTTCCAAGATGTATCGTATATTTAGACTTATGGGCTTCTTTTAATATTCGGTGGCGTAGGTTTCCTTGTTTGGGTATCCAAATTCTTTTCTGATGGAATCTCCAAATTTCATATGTTCCTTGTTCTAATTCCTTAATCATTCCTTTCAATTTTTCAGTATCATCCTTGATTACTGATTCCTGTACTTCTCTAATTTGCTCGTTTAAATCTATCTACAGATTTAACTTAAGAGAACGTACCCGTCTAGGCTTTTCATGATACTTTCGACTTAAAGCATCAGCTACTACATTAGCCCTTCCTGCATGGTACTGGATATTACAATCATAGTCACTAAGAATTTCCATCCAGCGTCTTTGTCTCATATTTAACTCCTTTTGGCCAAAAACATATCTTAAACTCTTGTGATTGGTGAAAATGGTAAATTTACTACCGTAAAAGTAATGTCTCCAAATTTTAGGGGCAAAAATTATGGTTCCTAACTCTAGATCATGGGTTGTATAGTTCTCTTCATGATTCTTAAGTTGTCTAGAGGCATTAGCTATAACCTTTTGATGTTGCATCAACATACATCCATAACCTAATTTACACGCGTCACAAAAGACTACAAAGTCTTCAGTTCCTTCTGGTAATGCTAGTATGGGTGCGTTGGTTAATCTTTGCTTAAGGATTCTAAAGGCTTCTTCCAGTTTTGGTCCCCATTCAAACTTAACAGATTTACAGGTCAGTTTTGTTAAGGGAATGGTTATTCTAGAAAAATCTTGGATAAACCGTCTATAATAACCTGCCAGTCCGAGGAAACTTCTCACCTCCGTTGGTGATTCAGGGACTTTCCATTTAGTAATCGCCTCGATCTTTGTGGGATCCACATGAATTCCTTCATGATTAACTAAATGTCCAAGGAATTGTACTTCTTCTAACCATAATTCGCATTTCGAAAATTTAGCATAAAGCTTTTCTTTTCTCAGTAATGTAAGGAGTGCATGCAGATGCGCTGCATGTTCCTCTTTACTTTTAGAGTAAATGAGAATATCATCTATAAAGACAATTATGGATTTTTCCAGATATGGTTTACATATTCTGTTCATCATGTCCATAAATGCAGTTGGGGCATTGGTTAAACCAAATGGCATGACGGTAAATTCATAATGGCCATACCTTGTCCTAAAAGCAGTTTTATGAATGTCCTCTTCCTGTACCTTCAGTTGATGATATCCTGAGCGTAAATCAATCTTTGAAAAGAACCGAGCTCCTTGCAGTTGATCGAACAGATCATCGATTCTCGGTAATGGGTACCGATTTTTAATCGTGACTTTGTTCAATTCTCGGTAATCAATGCATATACGCATTGATATGTCTTTCTTCTTGACAAACAGAATTGGTGCTCCCCATGGCGATGAACTAGGCTGTATGAATCCTTTCTCTAGAATTTCGTCCAATTGTTTTTTCAGTTCTTGCATTTCTGCTGGGGCCAAACGGTAAGGTGCCTTGGCAATTGGTGTTTTTCCTGGTAGCAGGTGAATTCTGAATTCAACCTCTCTATCCGGTGGAAGTCTAGGTAGCTCTTCTGGAAACACATCTGAGAATTGAGATACTACTGGAATATCTTTTAATTCCTTTCCTTTAGTGTTAATGATTATGAAAATCATATACACTAGTGATCCTTTTCTAGCATAACTCGCTGTTTTCATCACAGAGATGAATTTCGTGGATCGAGATGGCTTATCTCCTTTAATTATGATATTTTCATCCTTTGGTGAATTTACTTGTATTGATTTTTGATCACATAAAATACTGGCTTTATTGGCTAACTAACCAATCCATTCCTAATACAATATCAAATTCAGCCAAATTCATTGGGTTAAGATTTGCAATAAAATTTTGGTTTAAAATTTCTATTCTTGCTCTCTGCAAGATTTCAGTGATCTTAATGGATTCTCCATTTGCCTTTTCAACCAGACATTCTTGTGGAAGTTTAGTTAGTGGTTGATTGAGAAGTTTGCAAAAGGAAGTATTAATAAAACGTTGGTTCGCACCAGAGTCAAATAATACTTTAGCAAAAACATCATTAACTAAAAACGTACCGGCAATCACGTCTGGAATCATCTTAGCTTCTTCGGCTGTCAGAACAAATGCTCTAGTATTTTTAGTAGTCTTGTTATTCATGGCTGGAGCTAGTTTCGGACAGTTCGGCTTAATATGCCCCTTTTCTCCATAATTGAAGCATACTCCATTGCTGGGTTTCTTCCTACAGTCTTCTTCCTTATATCCTGGTATTTTGCAGAAGTTGCAGTATGTGGACCATCTTCCTGAATGCTTCTTCTTGCAGGCCTTACAATAAGGTGCAGAAGTAGAACCTACATTCTTCCCACGGTTGGAATTACCGTAGCGAAATTCTTGGGTAAGCTTTTGGGCTAAGTTCTTCCTCTGGTTTTCTTCTTGTGTACGTACCAGTTCATTAATCAAGGTATTTGCTAATTCTACAGCTTCTTCTATGGTTTGTGGTCTAGCTGCCTTGACTACGTGTCTAATCTCACTGATTAATCCCCAGATGTAACGGAAGATTAATACTGGTTCTGTTGAAGCTAGGGTTGGCACTATTCTAGCATATTCAAAGAATATGATAGTGTAACCCTTACAGTCAACTCCAATCATTCTAAGGTTTAAGAACTTATTAGCTATTTGTTCTTTCTCATTGGGAGGACGGAATTTCCTTTCGACCATGTTCTTAAACTCAGTCCATTCCATATTATTGACTCTGTCACTCCCCCTAGACTGGAGAATAGTGTTCCACTATTCTAGAGCGGCATTCTTAAAAAGATTGGAAGCAAACATGATTTTATCTTCCTCTGCACACTTGCTGATTTTTAAGACTGCCTGAGTCTTTTCTATCCAACGTAGAGCTGCAATGGCTCCTTCATTGCCAGAGAACTCCATTGGTTTGCAAGACCAGAATTCTTTGTAAGAACAACCATAAGACATGGTTCTTCTTCTTTTTGGAATAGGCAATTGAAGTATTGGTCCATTGTTTACGTTGTGACTGGGTTCAGTAGGTGGTCATTTACTTCCACTATTAGTTTTGTTATTTTTTGCTTCTTTAATTGTTTTGATAATATATGGCATAGCGTCTATAATTCCTTGTGCCACTATGTGTTAGATGGCACAGTTATCTAATTGGTTCCCATTATTATCGTTATTCTGGTTTTCCTGATTCACTTCGTTGTCCATCTGGATTATAACATTTACCATGTATTAATATCACAGAATAAGATCTAATGCAAACAATCACGCAAACAAACACATTGATCAAAATCGTCGAGCATTGCGACATATACTCTTTTTCATATATATCTATTACAAGCTACAACCGGAATTTAAAACATACTAGTTATGCATCAGTAAGTATTAGGTTATCTATTTAATTGTTTTTTTTCAAACTACACGAATTTATATATATATATATATATATTACTAGGGTTTCATCCAGTATTGCATATTTCGCTCGTCGTACTTCCACACGAGCTTTTCCCCTATTTGTCTTATCCTTTCTCCTTCATCCCCTAACTCCTCACCAAATGTGCGGAGTTCCTGCACATTTTCTGTACTCATGGGTGGTGGTGGTGCGGGTATTGGGTCAGGGTACTGGGGCATCGGTTCTTCATATGGGTATGGGTTCTCTAGGATTTCCCGAATATACTAGTCGTTATCCCAATATGGATCTAGAGGGTCAAGGTTAGGGTAGGGTGCTACAGGGTTGGGTATGGGCTCCTCCCGTGGGTAGAGTTCTCGATAATCCCTATGGTCGTCCTCCCATGGGTCATAGGCTAGAGGATTTGGTGCTGGGACTCTAGGGATTTCGTTTGAGTCGAAGGCGGGTATGGGAATCTGGTCTCCTTGGCTATGCAGTTAATAGCGGCGCTATAGCGGTGCTATAGCGGTTAGCGGACTCCTGGGCTCGTAGCGGTCCAAATAGCGGTTGGGCATAGCGGTTCCACTATTAGCGGTGCTATAGCCCGCTATTTGGCCGCTATTTGTAGACCTGTATAGCGGCTAGAATAGTGCTTTTAGCGGTCAGCCCAAACTTAATGAAAAGCCCAATTTATTTAATTAAACCCATTACTGTAAAAGGCCCAGATGTTTGATAAAACCTAGATACGACCAATTAAACCTAAATTTATTATGTTCAACGACCAATGTTGGAGCGCACACTGGTTTGAGGTCTCTGGAAGCAGTTCATCATCATCATCAGGAAGCTGTTCAAAGCTGATAAAAATCCGAATCAAAGTTGTTCATCACTTTATGTTTTTATGTTTTAAAGTGGAGACATTACCACTAATATTTGGAATGATAAAACTATGAATTTTGATATTACTATTAATATTTTTCAAAGACATATATATATATATATATATATATAAATACATAAATTATACATGGTATAAAAATTACCGCTATTTTACCGCTTTAACTGCTTAGCTCCTTGGTTAGGTTCTATCTCCATTGGTTGTGTTGGGAATAGTGGTAGTGGTTGTGGTGCCAGTATCTAGTCTAGGTTTGGGTCTGCTGCAGTGGTGGCTAGTATGTGAAAGTTGGCTAATCGCCTATTGACTATGTCTTGGGTCTGGGCGTTCATCTCCCTATTAGTTGCTGCTAAAGCTCGTTGCTGCTGTAACTTCCTCATTCTTTTCCTACGCTCGTGTGCTCCCTGACTGAACCATCCTCTCTTTTTGGTAGGTAATGGCTCTTCGGATTGCGCCTTAAATATGAAAATCCCCTCTTCTGTGTCAGCTGAATACCTGAAGGGGTAGGCTGGGAAGAAGTTCCTTCATTTTTAGGAGAACTAGAAAGTTGACGATAGGCGTCCGATGGTCCTTGATCACTCATACTGTAAACTAACAAATTGTCAAATAACACAAAACAATAATACACAGATATGCACATAATTATTTCCTAACACAATTAAAATTTTGGTGTCAGCAGAACACTCATGTGGCTGAAATCAGTGGCTGTAGCTCTGATACCACCTCCTGTCGCAACCCCCGACCCCTAACTCTGGGAACGGGCGGCCGCAAACCAGTATCAGTGGTATCGGTGTTTATCAATTTGGCAGCGAAATTTACATCAGGACCGTAGTTAGAAAATAATTTATTAGAGTAAAATACCACATTTTTTATAATAATAAATACATGGGAAATTCCCAAGTTTCCATTACAAACATGTTTATAGGGATAAACCCTAATTTATTGAAATAAAACATCTTCTTTGTTTAGGTAACTTTTATAGCCACTTTTCCAAGCCTTCAGTGTTGTCCAGCTGACTTCTAATTGGCTTTCACATTTTGTTACCTGAAACGCGTTTAAAAAACAATTGAGGTTTTGTAAAAACAGTTTACAAAAAGAAGGAATTACTCACATTGCTAATTTAGGTATTTCCTTGTAATTTCCTGGTTATAATCTAATAAATTAAACAATGCACACGCATTAGTATAATAACCCAATTTACATTAGTTATACCCTCCCCGAGACAGAACTCCAACGACTGAGTCAGGCAGAGCCTTGACATGCGTTACGGAGCACTAGATCGATCGGGCAGCGTATCTAATACGTAACCGGGGGTTATGATACTTACAACGAGACAGAGCTTCGCTAATTAGGGGGTATTATACCCGATATAATAATTGCTATTTAGAATTTTAGAGAGAGAGATCGATTGTGAGCGATTTGTGAACTAAAGCCAATGGCCTCTATTTATAGGGTTGTTCGGCTGCTTTCTTGCGCCCCGCGACGGAGACAAGAGGGGCCGTCGCGCCCCGCCAGGGCCGCTAGGGTAGGCCCTAGCTTGGCTGACTCAAGGGGTAGCCTCGACACGCAGCCCGCCACGTGGCGGCACCGGGTTAAGCCGGGTGGCCAGCTGTCGCGGCCCACGAAGGACCAGGAGGGAAATGTCGCGCCCCGCGAGCGACATATATTATTGTTTTTATTTGTTGTTTTGTTAAATTAAATGTATTTGGGGTCCACTTTTCGTATACGAGGTGTATTTTAGGGTGTATAGGGGTGCTATAAGTATTTTAGGAGAGTTGTTATACCATGTCTGGCCAGTCAGTGGCGGAGCTTGACCAAAAGTTCCGATTGGGCGAAAAGTCATGGGACCCAATTTATATATTGTATAAACATTTAGGCAAAAATAATTGGGGGGAAAATCCTATATAATTTTAAAAATTTCAGACGAAAAATATGAAATTTTACACTTCTAACCGAAACATTCGGGGGGGGGGGGGGGTGCACCCCCACTTTACACTATGCTCCGCCATTGTGGCCAGTCCAACTGGTTTTAATAGCACTAATTAAACCTCACGTGTGCCTAATTAATTTCGAATGACTGAAAGTTTGATCGAGAAAATTTTATTGTATCAATCCTTAATAGAATACACTACAAGAAAACGAGGCAATAGAGGCGACGGTTGTCTCCTCTAATGATCCAGATAGTCGCGCTATTGGTAATAGTGGCGACAAATCGTCGCTATTGTAGTGCCTCTATTGATGGGATTTTATTGACAACATGTCGCTGCTATTGGTCTGTGTCGCTGGCGACACTTCGTTGCTAATAAGACGT